>NW_027115109.1:998982-1000980 GCF_000696795.3 Halyomorpha halys
AAATTTACTGTATACAGTTGTAACTAACAATAAATAAATTATTAAAAAAAAAAAAAAAAAATCAAATTACTACTTTTCTTTTATTTTTTTCTAAACTTTTTAGCCAGTTTATCAGACATAAGAACTATATGTTCGGCCAAAACTGAAACCGCTCCCACTCTTAGAAGAAAAAAGAGAAACGTTGATTAGGTTTTCCTCTCTCATGAAAAACGCCGCACTTAACAGGCAACATGTTGGAATAAACTATACCTCCATAGCTATGTTCGCTCAAGACACAGCAGTTTTTAATAACATAATAGTATACAGAAATACATTGTAGACTCCTTAATAATATAGAGCAATACTTTGCTAAATGGAAGATCTTTGCTAAGCATTCAAAACAGTACTTCAATAGTCTTTACTCTTAGAAAAACATTACACCATTATGATTCTTAATAGTGCAAATTTGCAATGTAGTCCTACTAATGAACTGGTGAGTGAGATCACTATGGATGGTCACATCAATATTAAGCTTATCCAAACCTACGCAAGGTTGGCAATCTTCTCATGACTAGAAGGTCTAAACTTAAAACAGATACCTCATCTTCAAAACGATATTAAGGCCATAAGTGTTGTACGGTTGTGAAGTTTGGGTTATCTTGTACGAAGCGAAAAAAAAGTACAATCATTCCTAAACATGGTTTTAATAATGTCAGTTCATGCTCCTTTGCTCATAAGAAATAATCAGATACACCACAAACTCAGTTAAAGGTACAGTGGCTTACAATGTTGGAATCTATCTTGCTCTCGAAGACTGATACTGGACATTCTGCTATGAAATCTGTATTTAATTTTTTTTTTTTTCTTTCTAAAACTATGTTTTATTTATGTCAGACAGTTATTTTTTTTTTTTTTTATTAATTCTATAAATATTAAGTTTTTTGTTTGTATTTTTTTTCTTTCTTTCATTTTTTCAATTACGTAACAATTATTATTTTTATTTATTTATATTGTTTATATTATTAAATATTTATAAGAATGGAGAGTGTAAGAGGTGTATTCTCCACGAGGCTGTCCCACCGTTTTCAATTGTTAATAAATACTTTTTTTTATACATTTGAAAAATTACATCCAATATGGTCCGACCAGGGCTCTGTTTCATAATGAAAGATAATAGTATTAATTCATATTACAAGTATAGAAACAACGTGGTAATTATACTAATAGTTTTTATTTTTCATAATAGGGAGGACTATTACTGATATTACTGGAGTTAAAAAGTACTAAAATACAAGTTACTATTGTACAAGTCAGTGTAATTGTATTAAATCTACAAGACTAATAGTATCAGTTTGTACTTTATTATGAAACAGGGCCAAGATGACAAGTTTAGACGATTTGGGCGTTGTGGATGCTGTATAATTTTTAAGCTATATAAGTAAAATATGAATTCATCTCAAGTGATACAATCAATAATTTAATGAACAACTACTAAAATGAAAATAAAGTAATAATTATTTTTTTTAAAAAATAATAAAAATAAATATAAGGATTTTGAAATGAATAATAAAGCTGCAAATTTACAATTAGTGAATTAATATAATAATGAGAATAAAATATGATCATACAGAATATGATAAAAATAAGAATCCTATAATATCTATTACTAAGTAAATATTCATTGCTAATTCAAATTTTAATAAAATAAATAAATTATGTGGAGTTAAGAAAAAATACAGGAAGATATGGCTTTTTGATGAATCGAAGTTAATTATTGGGAATCATAGAAGTAAGAAAGTACCCAATTAAATATTTCTTTTTTTTTAAAGTTTTTTTGTGGTTAATTTACAATTGAACAGATATAGTACAATATATTTCATTGCATGTTTACCAAATTTATTGTTATGGGTGGTTCGATAAATTAATTTTGTAGATATATATATTTATTATCAGCCAACATTTTGACCAACACTGTGGGTCTCCATCAGTTAATAGTAAATAGGTCTTCACAAAATAAAT
>NW_027115109.1:1001030-1021697 GCF_000696795.3 Halyomorpha halys
ATATTATATAATAATATTATCAATATTCATATAATGTACTATCTATAATATGTATATGTATAAAGGAATAAACTCGATGCTTGTACACATAAAACAAAAGTCATTCTAGTGCCGTTCGGTTGTCTTAACTTAAAAATAGATTTTTTTGTAGTTTTGCCAATGTGAATCTGAACAGGCGATATATTTTACGACTTCTCAAATTTATGTTTTCCGCCTCGTCGCACTCACGGCGGCATTCTCCAGATTATTCAATCCATTCCTCCATCTTTCATTCAAGTAACCTTCCTACTTTTAAATTTCAATTTTTCAATCATCCCCTGTTTATCCGGAAAAAATACGGAACATTTTCATTAGCGCTCTAAGCCCTAATTTTTTAAATTAAAAAACCGACCACTTTCAAGATTAATAATTACTTCATTATATTTCTGTATACAGTGTTGTTTGTTGTTTTCCCTCCTGATGTTTTAGTTTAATGAAGTTTGTCTCGATTAAATCTTAATGAACTAGGAACTGAAATAGTTCCCTCGGGGGGACATTAAATTAATTGAACAAAAAACCAAAAGCTTCCTTCTAGAGATTATATAAGTAACTTCGTCCATAAAGCCCTTTATTTATTTTTTTTTTTTTTTGTTTAATGTAAAATTGTTCAAAATACTGGCGGAAGTTGTTAAATCATTAATTGAAAGATGTAAAAATAGTTTAAATTTTTTTATCCCTCTACACGATTATATTTCCGGATATATTTCATGTATATGTATATGACCTGTGTATCACAATTGTGTTTAACTGTCTTATTTATAAATATTACAACCTACCCCCTGTGGGGAATATTTTTTTTTTAATATATGCAATATTTTCTGCGTGGTTGTCAACACTCTTTGTAAGGTAAATGCGACGTCACTAATTAGCAATACAAATTTGTCATGTCGAATATTAACGAGTTGTTACTTGATTTTGTAAAATACGATGAATGACATTTATACGATGACTTTACACGATTTTTGGAATTGTGATACACACGTTGAAAATGTGTAACATATTGAATATCATAACATGTCTATCAAGCACTCAAGTCGTAGTCAAATGCACCATAAAATAGTTTATCATGATTTTCCTAACTATAAAAGAATTCATATTTGCTAAAATATATTCACAATATGTTGATTTCTCATTATTTGGAAAAAGAAGTTTTGTTGTGAAAAAACTTCACCTCGCGAAATTTTTTAGAGCTATGTTAGGATTCAAAGTTTGGCAAATTTAATCTGGTTTATAAAAATGTTTCAAAATTGCTCATTGACATGAGGTAGTTTTATTTATTTATATTTTTTTTTTTACTTATCTATTCATTGAAGTATTTCTTTTGACTGACTGTTTGTTTTGTTTTTTTTCGTAAATTTATATATTCATTTTTTTTAATTTATGTTTCTTTGTATAAACTGATCTATTGCGATGACTATTATGTCTTTGGTTTGACTCCACATTGCTGTCTGATGATAAATTCGTTTAATTTGTTCAACGGATCGAACGTGGATAGTGGATCACTGGAAAGGGGAGGTCTGAGAGAGAGTGAGATAGGGAGAATAAAATTGTCAAGTTAATGAAATAAAATTGTTAAATGTAATGAAATAGTTAAATTGAAAAAGAAATAAAAAACAATTTGTATTTATACTTGTAGAAATAGACTTGTATATTTGTATGTAGTACTGATTGTGAAGGAAAAAGGGGGTAAAAAAAATGTATTGTTATAACATGTCAATATATATATTATATATTATGTCTGATCATGGATTGATTGGAAGGCTGTGTACTATAGCAACCCAATGTATTTGGGCAGTATGGATAAATAAAGCATTTCTCTGTCCTATTGGTTGCAGGATGAAAAATGAGCGATAAATTTTGGTCTTTTCTTTATTAAAATGAACCTCCGGTTCGCTCCTTCTATGGTTCAATAAGTACATTTACTGTACCTGTCAGATAGTGTAAGTAAAAAATTAGACTATTTTTTGAAAAAGAAAATTCTAATTGGCTTTTAAAAAATACAGTACTCGTAGTACTCTCAGTAATTAATAATACTAATATTTGAAATATTAGGTATAAACCTAAATCCACAGGACTTGAAAACTGAGAAAAACCCTATGCAAATGTTTTTGAAATACAAATTATTCTGAAAATGAGATAATTTATTTCCTCTTAGCTTATTTATATTTTCTCTAAATGTGCCAAATGGCGTATATTCAATATAAATCTCCTCTTTTATTTTTATTGTGTAATATTGCATTCTATCTTAGATTTATAGACAATGGTAATAGGGGTCATTGAGCTCACTCAAACCATATTTACAATTTATATAAATTATATGATAACCAAATAAAAAATAGAGTAAGAAAAAAAAAAGAAATTAATAAAAAAACAAAATTAAAGTTAAAGTAAAATAACATCTTGAGCAAAATTATTCCTTTTTACATTCAAACTGGGGGAACTCCGAACCGAACTCTCTCGAAGATCTCGGCGCTTCTCTCTCAATCACGTCACTGGTATTAAAAGCCAGTGAAGGAATATATTTTTCTCTTATATTTATTTATTACTCTAATATTTAATAAAAAAAACAAAAATTAAAATTAAAATCCATTTAAGTGGGTTCCTAGATATCAACCAAATCCATTGGACTATAAATCCTTTCACAAATGTTCTTTTAATAAATCAAAATGTGGCAAAAGATCAAGTTAGAATGATTATTTTAAAAATTTTATTAAAGAATTTATATGGAATGTGAATTAATAATTCATTATTGATTCTTAAATTTCAACAAGGCGTTGACCCGAAGCGCTAAGCCAAATTAATCCCTTTATCGGAGTCGATATTTAAAACACATTTACATACATCGAACTAATCTTCGTTAAACATGAACGGAATTTTAAGGTTCAGCGGATTGGATGGAACGCATAATTACATGATTAAATGCATTTCAAACTGTTGGAACGTGTTAAGGTATATTTTATGCTGATATTGCCTGCACTTTCGGAAATGGTGACGGCTGAAAATGTTTTTTTACCCTGATTCTGATCCCCGTTTTGTGGTGTTTTGGTGATTAGGATTAACATTATTCTATTGAGGACAGAAAAGAAATTGACAATACTGTTCTGATATAAATCTTAAAGAAAGAATTTTTTTTTTTTTAATTATTAAAGTAGCTGGCGTCAAATTCCTCCTTCAACGAAATCTATTGGAGAATAAAAGATTTACTAATTCAGACAGTAATATGGAATGTAATTCTAGTGTACTAACTAGATATGGAAAGTTCGATGGACTCTTTTTGGTGAATCAGTTCTCTTAATCGATTTTAGGGTTGATTTTTTTTTTTAAATTAGTCCGGGTGATTGTAAATAAAGTACTCAAGATAACATTAAAAGAAAATATATATTAGTAACAAACGTCCCCCCCTCTCTCCCACTTTGCTGAATTATCCTTTCATAGGAGTCGAAAATTTTTAGAATTTGTTCTTTATTATCCTTCTTCGTTTTCTCTCTTTTATATTGTAACAAAGTAATCAATTTTTTTTTTTTTTAATTTTCCACTAACTTTGACTTTGATTATCCTGAATAGAGAATCATAATTCTTTCTTATGAATCACTTGAGAATACGGTTCTTTCAGAGGAGTCTACTCTCAGATTCGATTCCCGGTTCACTTGCCCATCTCTGTATGGGGATCATGGTAGTAGTAACCATGATTAAAATATTGTATAAAATATAATTGTACAGTTTAATTTCAAATTCCATATGTTAATTCCAAATCAGATTATATTTTATAGCTGATAATATACGAAGGGAGGTTGAGTGAAAGGTTTCACTTATTACTTATGTTTCTTGAGTGAGTTCCAAAGAAGGTGGCCGAGAGGGAAGTTCTAGATTTATCCGGAGCGGGTAGAGGCGCTTTCTGGCACTTCGCCATGGCCACTGTTTATAGATGTGCCGCTCTGTCTAACACCCACTATAGTCTCTCCAGGAACTCCCTTGTGCATTGCTCATTATGGGTCAGGTGTCAATTGACAAAATAATTAGTACCCGAGTTATTAATACTTGTATGAAAATAAATAATTTTTATACAATAGGAAGATTTCAATCATAAAGCCTTGATTCTCTGAACTACCCGTAGACGACTCAACAGTTGACGTTTCGCCAATTATGGAGTCACCAGAACAGAAAATTTCAAATATCAGAAGTACAAAAAAAAAAAAAAAAATTCACCACATAAATTGTTTAAGAAGACTCTTCAACCAGAGACACTCATAACTCCAAGACATCCAAATAGTCCAATAGGCAGGTGGGAGGTGGGAAAAAGTTCATCCCATTTTTTTTTTTATAACTTAATTAAAAACTATATGCAGTTAATAGTCAAAATTGATGACTCTGCCGACCGTAATTGAGGGGAATAAAAAATGGCGCCCGTTTCAATACGTAAAAAAAAAATTTCTTTCGGAGCTCCATGAAAACTACATAAACACATCGTTTAAACTTGAATAAATTTGTTAATACAGTGTAATCTCAGTAAATCGAACTAATTCGTTCGGATTAAATAAACTATTAAGAAACAAATTAACTATTTTTATTTATTTAGTTATTTATTACATATTTTTGGGGGAAATTTGACTGTTTAAAGTTTTAAAAATTTATACTTTTAAAGTTTTATTTTTTTTGTTGTTGTCTGGTTCTATGAATCTTATACCATCGCTAATCAATAGTCGTATTTTGGGCGGCTACTTTGTTTTCTTATACATCTCCTGTAATGCCATGTGGTGATTAAATTTGTTAAAATTATAAGATTGTTCATTTATTAGTGAAAAAAAAGTATAAGTAAAAAAAAATACTCTTTGTATGGATTTAGTTAAAACGTGATAAATAAAAAATAAGTTCACCAACAAAATTTTTACTATACTTAGTTCTACTGTTAATTAAATTAGTTCTGCGGAATCAAATGATTTATACGATAAATATTATGTATTTTTTATTTCAACAAAATACATTATGAACGCTTTCATAGCAATTAGATTACTGGAAATCGAAACTGTGTAAACATTTCCATTTTTGATTTTCACGGTGACTACAATAAGTTGCATGTAGATTAGGATGTTACAAATGTCCTTTACACATTTATACTTTTATTTGACAACAAAAATGTTATTGCGAGGTTTCTCCAAAAAAGTAACTTTTTGTTTCGGAGTACCGCAGTTCGAATTGCCGACATTATATACGATTCCTACTCGTAATAGTTCTGTTTATGTTCAGTAGTTCTCAAGATACAGTTTTTCAAAAAGCATCAATTTTTTTCCAAATAACGAAAAACCATTATTTTGTGAATCTATTTCGGTAAGTATCATAGGAAATTTTACTCTACTTTAAATAATGTGATATGAAATATTGTTGGGAATCGGTGTCGTTGAGTATGTAAAAGCCAGACTGTTGGTACCCGTGAATGATGACATATTAAAATACATCCAGATTGCTTTAAAATTTGTGGCATAATACAACTTAAAATTTTGATTATATATGTATTTTTTAAAAATTTCTTTTACATTTTATATGAAAAAATATAATTTATCATGAAATATTATTGTAGCATGGATAAATGTATAACCATAGTTCTTTTTTAAAAATTGCAAACTTTTATTTATTAATAATATTACAATCTACCACAAATGTGGGCAATGGGTAATAGTGATAATTAGTAATTATACACTATCTTACAAAAAAAAATAGTAATAATAAAATAAAATATATAAATAAATAAAATCTTATATAAGAGGAAAAACAAACAAATGAAATGTTAATAATCAAACTAAGTAAAATAAATTATATACAATATTTACAATCTCGAACTAAGAATCCCTGAGCCCACTCTATCCCCCATGCATGAGGGGTAGAATAAAGATCTTCGAGATCCCAGCGCAGCCCTCTCATTACGTCACTGGCAATGAGCCAGTGGAGGCTGAGTAAGTACGCTGAAGCCACCATCACTCTACATGAGCGGAGGAACTGCGCATTGCCACAACTCCAATTGTCAATTTTATTTTACAAAAGGTCTCTTGGCCTCTGCCGTTTCAACCTTCGAGGTGGATTGTAACAATGGGTAAAACTGGATAAGTATTAAACCAAAGGATTAGGATGATTATCGAGGTTTATATGGAATTTTGGGAATTGGTTGGTATTAGGTCAAGGATAAAAGGGATATGAAGGTCGTTGTGTGTAGTGTTCTGTTGGAAACGTAATAGGGCGCATTGACTATTGTTCTGAGGACTTTGGATTGAAAGGACTGAATACGTTTGATGTTCAAAGGCTTAGCTGTTCCCTTTAAGTTCAAGTCCGTAGGTCCAGATAGGTCTGACGATAGTATTATAAATTAGTTTTCGTAGTTTTATAAAATTTATATTTATGATATCTTTATAAACGATTTTTTCTGAAAGAAACATTTGTACTGCCGTTGTAGCTAAACAAAAAGTATTTGTTTGTTTTTATGTAATTAGGTTGTTCTTACTTCCATGAAAAATGAATCATAGTTTCCAACTTCATTGGGTTATATTCCCTTGGAAAAAAACCCATAGGAACCGGACTATTATTATAAGCGAGGCCTATATTATAATTATGTAATACGGCTTGTTGAAATTTTTTAAAACTCTAATGAAGTATTTGGGCAGGTCCTCTCCTGTTCGCTTTTGTCTGAATGAACACGATACAGGCTATGTTCTACATAAAACTCAGGGTTTTTCATTCATGTTGCTGGTAAAATATCTATTGTATATTTTGGTTCGTTCTGATACTTGAGAGCTGGTTGCCTTTTGGGAGATATTAAGCCATTTAAATTTCTGACGATAGTGATTTTGCTTTGTCCCTCTTTCGCTCTGGATGTGTAAAATGCTTTAAACGATTTCGTTTTGTGGTATTAATATAATAGTTAAAAATTGCAAGCCTGTATTCCTGGAAAATCGAGGGATTTGTTCGTACATACGTCAAATAAAGTTAACAAAAACATTGTATATCGGAAGAGCATGGCAATGCACTTAAAATGGAATAGAAGAGTTGTTAAAATTAATAATTAATATAACCAAAACTTATAATAATAAAGTGTATGTGAGTATTTAATTTTAATCCAATGCAATAATTGATATCAGACTTTCGATTTTGTTCATTTATTCTATGTATATATGCCTTTTTTTTTCTTTCTGTTATTTCTGACACGGTCCTGTATAGTTTTACCCGCTACATTTGTGAGGTAGCTCATTTCAGATTCGGTGACTTGGCTGGTATGTTTTTCAGAACCGTCCAACTTTCTGACCCATAGTGGAGAACAAGGAAGAATACACACACTTGAATAAGGGTAGCTTCGTTTCTTTGCTCTCCTCTCTCCTGCCAATCAATGCCGAAGATATTTGGAGGAATAAACCATTAGCCTTTCTTATCTGGTCTATCTGCCTATCTCTACTTAGGATAGTTCCTATGTAATTAAAATTATTCACCATTTCAAAGATCTGTTCAAGACAGTTAATTGTAACCGGTTTGTCTGTCCTTCCGATATGCATAACTTTGCTCTTATCAGGATTTATACTCAACCCCTTTTCTTTTCAACTCTTCAGACCATTCATCCACATTACTTGTAGACGTTTCGGCCCATCTGCAATCACCACTGTGTCATCTCCATTGACTAGCACTGGAAGCAGGTTCCAATTTCCTATAGTTGTCCTAGGAATTCTTCTTTTGAATATCTTCCATAAGAGTTAAAACAATTTTTTTTTTTTATAGTTGCGCATTCACAAATAATTGATAGTACTACCACCTATCAAGCAAATCCTCAGAGTACGACACCAAATATCATTGGTTGTCACTATTACCGTCACCCCAGCTCAAGGCGCAGTATAATTAATTACTTAATTCATAGTAATAAGTAAATTAGTTAGTAATCTTTAATTTTATTTGATTGAAATTCAAAAAACATTAGGTAATTATTCAGTGAATGGAAAACGTAATATTAAACAATATTATGAAATGAAGAGAAAAGTAATTTTAGGCTGGATATAGTTCTCTTAGAATAATGACAGTGTACATTTAGATTGCAAATGTTGGGGGTTATAATGATTTAATCTAATAACTAAATAATAAAATTGTAAATTGAAAACAAAAATACTGAAATTCCAAAATCGATATTTTTAAATATTTATTTACATAAAACAGCTATGAACTAATTGCCAATAATATTTTTTTTTTTAAATTAACGAAGTTCTATTTTTATTCCTACAAATATGAAGTATATTTATAGTTTAGGAGTAGAAATAATATATGTTTAAATGATATTAGCAGTAAATGATTATCATATCATAAGTACCAAATGATAATGTGTTGGGAATTCCAGACCGAGATAGCACGGATGATAAACGAATTTTTAAAGGGAATATACAAGTTTGTGGTCCATCTTAATTTTTTTTAAAAAGTAACTTAATTTTTTTAATCTAGAACACAAACTCTTAAAGATAAGATGTTCATGGTTCCGTGTAAAAACAATGGCTAAAATCTGAATTTTATTTTTTTATTTACTTTTTGAATGTTTTTTCAATTACTAATAATTGATTATGGGCAATTACTTGATTATTAGGTTTCTGAATTATTGTTCTAATGTTGATATAAACCTCTTTGCCGATGATACAGTATTACACACTTCATCATGCCGAATCGACACAATCATTACTAGACTAAAAGAAGTTTTCCAAAAATCATTTGAGTACCTCAAAAAAATATTGGGGGCGGGGATTACATATAAAAACTTAAAAGACAGAAGGTAATAATTTTCACAATAAAGACGACCTATACTTTCATTGAGCATAGTTGAAGGATACACTGTCCTTGGCTCAGGTAGTTGAGGCGCAGATCTTAGCAACCTGATATCTGCGGGCGGCGCCAGTTCGAAGGGTGAATTTGTTCATTTCTTGGCGGTCTTTCGAAATGAAATTTTATTTAAAAAATGTTGTGGGTTTTTTTTCCTTAGCATAACTCACTTTGCTGAAACCGTTAATAACTCTTTAAAATTTTTTACGATATGCCAGCAAACGTTGCTGAAAATTGAATAGAACCGTTTTATAATTCAATTTTCCGTAAGAATCCATTGTCATTATCATGTCAGCCATTTTAGCCGTCGTTCGAGAAAACGAAATTATGATGATGGATTCTCAGATGACGAGGGGGAGGGAGGTACAGTCTCATACAAAAGCCGGCCCTAACTATATACAACGTTATAAACGAAAAAAAAAAAAGATAAAATAAATATATTAAAATAATAATTCTTAATAAAAGATAAAATAAAGTTAATAACAAAAACCATGACATTTATGGATTTAACAAAATAAATAATTGACTTCTACAAAAAAAAAAAATAAATAAATAAAAGAAAGTTGATTTATGAAAAGGATGAAGAGAGAAAAAAATAAATAAGATAAAATAAAATTTTAGAGTGACAATAACAGAACTGATAAATATAGAATTTATAAATGGCTGCTTCAGTCTTCGGGTTGTGGTTGGGTTTCCCAAGTTATAGGTCACTGCTCCTTTAACTGTCGGTAATTGGGGGTGGAACTTTATGAACATACTTTTTTTGATGCAGTACTTTATTATCTCTATTTGTAATTCCCGATGCAATTAGCTGTTTCTTTCTAACCAAGGTGCATCCACTGCAATTCTTACTTTATTTTGAAAATATTATAATTTTTTTACTTTTCGTAAAGGATGCCGCTCCCCAGAACAAAAACTTTCGAGAACCAGTGTAACTATATTAAGCTGTACTAAGAGAAAATATAGCTGTTATAAACTTTACTGTAATTTGAGAAATTAATTTTCACAATGGACTGAAATTTGGGCCGGTGAGTGGACATAAAAGTGCATTGAAAAAGGTAAATTTTATTTTAAAACAGCAAAATAAAAATGGATGAAAAAAGAATTTGGTTAATAAAAAAATTGGGACTTATAGTCTGTTGGGAATATATAAAAATGACTATTTGTCTTCAATTACGAATGTTTAACGAATTAATAATAACTGGCAATAATGGTCAAGAGAGCCTGAAACGTTGTTTAGGTGTAAAAAAAAAAAGAATAAAGAGATGGAAAAAGGTTGAAAATTAATTTCCTGAAAATAAATGTAATAAAGATAAACTAACAAACCCTTTGGAATTTTAGTTGTAACAGTATAACTAATTATTTATATGTAAAGCTGTTGTATTTTCCCTAAGTATGGACTAATTAAGCGAAATTCCGAGAAACATGTTTTATTTACGTATCTTCTGTTCCATAATTATATTTATGTGATTTGATAAACAGCGCCATCTGTTTAATTTTCTTTCGGTCCAATGACTTAGACCGTGTATCCAGTTACGTCTTTCTCTACTGTGAAGATCCGCTGTCTCTACATAAAATTAAACAACCTGTAGTTATCTTGTTACTGAATAAAAGCTATGTAAGTTTATTCACTGTAAGTTATTTTAAAGTTTAAGGTAGATATTGAACCTACGCATTGTTCTACTAAGCATGGCAATTGTTAACATCAATTATTCTAGATTAACCATTTATTTGAGTAATGTACGTTTTTTCTTATTCTTTTGTTTGTTCGTAGAATATACTATCATATAGGAACCATGGAAACCCAAACCGGATAGTACAAGAGCCCAAGAGGAGAAAAAAGGCAGATATCTCACCCCAATTTTTTATTACTTTAATGAAAACTATGTATAATTACTAGTCAAAATCGATGAGTCTGCCAAGTATAGGTAGGGGGAATATAAAATGTTTAAAAGCGATAAAAAAATTTAATTTTTCATTCGGAGCTCTATATCTTAAAAAGTAGGAACAACACAAGAAAACCTAATAAAACGTCATTTAAAGATGACCAAATTTGCTAAAACATGAGCCCTAAAAGAAATTTAAATAGTTCTCGAGATTCATATTATAAATAATTCTCGAGATGCTTTTTAAAAAGCAACATTTCATAAGAATGTATGGGACGTACTAGATAAGTGTAATAAACTACTTTATAGTAAGTTAAATTTCCTTTATTTTAAGTGTTGGCAGACATATATGCGTCTTATGGATCTAGAGATATATTTTTCAAAAATCCAACATTTTATAAGAACAATTTTGTGAGTTTATTTTGTCAAATATCATGAAAACTACTTGTCCTACAAAGATAAACTTTATTAACTATATTATAGTAAATTTAACTAGCTTTAATATGAGCGCTGGCAGACATCTGTACGTCAAATGGTTTCTGAAATGAAGATTTTCATAAATCAAATTTATTGTCGGAACAACTATAAATCAATTTATTTTAGCAAATATCATGAAAACTACTATTCGCACGATGGTAAAGGTACACTTCTTTATATTCCATTAAACTAACTTTAATTTGAGTGCTAATAGACATCTGTACGACACATAGTTCCTGAGATATAGGTTTCTCAAAATAAATTAACTAACCACTAATCTTGCAGTAGATTTTAACGAAATTTTTCTTTTTAAAATGCTATATCTCGAGAACTATTGGGCGTAAATAACTCTTTTAGGGCTAATATTTCAGCAAATTTACTGTTCTTAAAATAATGTACTCTTAGGTTTTTTAGTGTTGTTGGTGGTTTTTAAGATATAGAGCTCCGAATGAAAAATTAGTGTTTTTTTAAGGTTTTGAAACAGCCGCCATTTTTTATTCCCCTTACCTATACTTGGCAGACTCGTCAATTTTTAATATTAATTATATATAGTTTTCATTAAAGTAATAAAAAATTGGGGCGAGATAACTGCTTTTTTTTCTTCCCGGCTCTTGTACTAGTATTGGAAGATCGTAAAGGCTGCACCGCAATATCAAATCATCTGTAAAGTGGGTAAAAATTGAAACAAAGTTTTTCACAATACGTTTCGTCCTACTACTCTATTTTTTATTAACCATTCATTTATTTTTTAGTTAATATTTAGTTTTTACTCCTTATTGTTTTAATCCTTCTCTTTGAGGGACTGTACCATAACATTTAAATATTTGTGCATTGGCCATGCCAGAGTAATTATGATTGATAATATACAGTGAAATCTTGTCTGAAAGAATAGAAGAAATCCTTATTATTGTGTTTATGAAAAAGGTATGGAAATATGCTCTGAATAAATTATTTAATTCCTTAATATGAAATAATAAAAACTCTAAAAGAGACACTAAGATTGTTTGTGTAAATTCCATCTTTAGATTATTAACAGGGTAGAGGCTCATTATGAATTAGCATTCCATTGGAATATATTTAAACTTGACTTAGATTTTGAAAAAGTTTATTCGATTCAAAAACCATGGAATTGGTCAAGAAAAAAATATTTGCACAGAATTAAAATATTTCTAACCACATTAGAAAAATCTAGGATAGATAAGTTGGGCCTAAGCCTGCTTTATTTAAGTTTTTCAATCAAATTTCTACTTGTATTTATGGATCACTATTACAATTTTTTTTAAAGATAACTGTTGAGACGAAGTCCTTGAAAAATGCCAATCTCTTCCTCAGAGGAAAGTTTTAATTTAAATCATGTAACAGTAAGTGGTAGATAATAAATGTTGAGCAACTTTAAATAAATTTATCCAATACAAAAGAATACATGTATATAAATTAAATATGTACCGCTACAACCCATGAAGGATCAGGAGTGCAGTACTTAGTAAGGAAGTACTGATACTAAACCAACGGTTGGGCAAGGAGGTGATTTGGTCAGAATCGCGCTCGACCGTCAGATTTACCCAGTAAGTGGAACTCACTTCATGAGGCTGGGTGGACCCCGGAGAGCTCCCGAAACCACAGGGACTGACACGGATACTGAAAATAATTATCTCCCAAAACTGGATTCGAACCCGGATCCTTGGAGTTAGAGTTAGTAGCACAGTGCTGTACTACTGAGCCACCCGCTCCACATATAGATAGATATATACGAAATATTAATATGTAGTTAATGTCAATACATTAACTAACACTGTGAATTAAAAACAAAATATAAAATAGTAAATAATAAAAATAAAAAAACAGCAGATAACACAAATTGTATTCGTGTTATTGTGTTGAAACAATAAAATAAACAGAATACGTGAACAAATAAATAATATAGAAAAAATACATATATAAGTTGATAATTATGAATAAAATGATATCTGATTTGAGTAAAAAAAAAAATACTAAAAAATTAAAAATCTTAACTGCTAACTAGGTTTTATGCAAGATAAAATGAATAAATCGCAATTAAAACGTTTTAAACAAATTGACTTTAACGAAACATAACTTTATATCACACATCAACTTATTGATAAATAAATAGAAAATGATAAAAAAAAAAAAAAACCCGTTGCAAATAGTTAGGGTAAATGCACCAGTTATTGACAGTTTAACATTGACTAAGAGTTTGGTGCAAACATCGTTTGAAAATTGGCACCAGTTATAAACTAAACTCTGAGTTTACAACTGGCTCCAAATTTGAAACAGTTTTTGGGACGAAACTCTTAATATTTAAGAACAAAAGGTTAACCTGTCTGTAACTGGTAAACTTACTCTTACCATACTTCCATCTGGGCTACCTCGATCGATCGAGGTTTCCAAGTCAGGAATCGATATGTACATATCGGTTTGTCTTCCACTGGCGATGAGGTCTTGAGGTGTTAAAGTAATCATTAGGGTTAGAGTTTGGAAAATTATGAAATTCGAAAACCGGTTTTTTAGTAGAAAATATCGGTTTTCAATGTATGAATAACACGAGGGTATTTTCTATTTCGGGAAATTTTGTGAATAAACTAAGGACACGGCTAAATAGCAAATCGATAGACGTCCTCTGTTTTCTGAAATCATATTTCATTAAACAAAAAAATAAAGAGAATATTTAAATTTGTATTTAAATTGCACGGAATAGAAAATACTCTGTCCTTTGCTTAATTGTCTTTAAAACTAAAATTGATTTGAATAAGTGTGTATGCATAAACTTTATTTACTCTTGTCTTTCGGCTTTTATTATAATTTACATTATATAATACACAGTTATATATTTTCTAATTGTTTTTAATAAGTATCCATCTGTATCGAATAACATTGTTTTTTTTTTTAAAAATAATATGGTTATTATAAAAATATGAAAATATACTGTTTTTATTAATTCGAACCCTTTGCTGAATAACTCGTTTCACTATTATAAAAATATTTACATCCTTATATGTGAAAATTATGCATAAACAAAAATCCAGGTCAACTATTATTTCTTTGTTCTACTAAATTGCATAAAAAAAATTTACTATCAATAAAATTGATCAGTAAATAATTTTAGTCAAAAACTGCTTTTGATCACTCTAAATTTTTTTATAAAAATTCGAAACCGGTCAAAACCGGTTTTCTAAAATGTCAATTTTTGTATAAGCCCTAGTAATCATGCACAGAGTCTACAAGAGAGTTAAGAGCCGGAGATGTTTAAAAAAAATGTTTGGTTTAAAATAGTCAACTGGAAAGATTAATAAAAATAACAAATAAAATAACTGTAATATTTCTTAGCTTAAAATAAAGTAATCAATAATAAATTGAAAGTACTATAATGATGAGTTGATAGTTAACTTTGGATAATGAACATGAGGAGAAAATGATTGGAGGTGCGGTCAGTGAAGAATACAAATAAGTAAAAACGTATTTTTTAGTGCCAACGTTTCGGCCTTCATCGAGGCTAAGAACAAAAACAAGGTAAAAACCATAGTGATTAAATGAAATTACAAAATAAAAAAAAAATAACTGATAATGTGGTACATAAGTAGTATTGAAGAAAATGCATGGTGCAATATTATAAGAATATCGAATTATATATAATTGTCGGGGTTGTCTGGTCTCCAGCGGTTCTCCAGCCTGATTATACACTTTTCAGAAGGCCCACGACAAGGCGTATTCATTAATAGGTTAGAAAGGAAGGCCGTGCCAGGGGATGAGCCCTGGACACTGACTAGGTAGAGGAGGTCTAGGTGAGAGAGTCTGAGGCAGAGTAGCAGTTCTAGTTGCCGAGATGAAGCGGACGGACTAGAACTGTCATGATAGGAGCCAGCTTACTAGTTGCTGAGATGAAGCGGACGGACTAAGATTGCTGGAGTAAGCGAGAGGAAATAGGCCATAGTCTCTGGTAAGCATAATAAAAACCAACTCTTGAGAGAATAGATTAGCAATGAACTTCTCTATCTCTAGTAGAGTGTAAGCCACAAGTGCTATGACTAGACCCGGAGAAGGCTTGATCTGATGGATCAATCCAGGTGACAATCAAAGGCCTCATATGATCGGTTATCACTGAGAATTCACTCTTTTAACTCTACTTGAGATAGTTCCGTAGAATCTTATTGCTCAATCTCTTTTTATTTTATAATTAACATTCTTACACATTACATATTAACATATATACATTTATACAAGAGATCGTATTTTTATAATGATAAACTTATATACAATTATACAGCTTCTTATACGCTAGTAGTGCTGGCCCCTGGCGGGTTATAGCGGCACTTTGTGCTCGCTGATTGCTAGATAATAATACACAGAGAAAATAGTAATATTCAAATTAAGAATGAAAAAATATAAAATGTAGTAATATAAAAAATATATAGAAAAACGTTTATGTGGCTAAAGTAACTAATGTAATTAATGTATATTGTGATTAATTAATTATCATTGTGGTTATTATCTTTCCTGTTCTTTCCCTGATGAAGGCCTGAAATTCTGGCCGAAACGCTGGCACTAATAAATAAGTCTCAAATAAGTGCCATAAAGACAAAAATATTCTTTCTAGCAACAGTTCTCAACAAAATTTTCTTCTACTTCAACGGGTTGGATTCATCATTATTAAAAAAAAAAAAAATGCTTCATAGCCTTACGTTCTCCACTACCGTACAAGAACTTGAGTTTGTTATCAAACCGTCAGGTTTCATTCTAATGTTTTGGAAATTATTCGATTTAAGGTGTTTCCTATTCAGTTGAAAGAAAAAGATTGGTTTGAGGATTATGTTACTAGAGACAGTGAATGGAATATGTGAGAAGACACTGTCACCTGAGTGAGATATGAGCATCAGCGTTGGATGACTTCAGTAGTTGATGAATATTAACAAAGGACATCCATTGTGATTATATCAGTTCCTTCGACCCATTGCCTTTTGTCCCTTGTACCCTTTTGTCCTTTTCGTTAAGACGTCCTGTATCTCGTCGATTTTTCCTCCAACATTTCATGATAAGACTGGTGAGTGCGTATTCCATCTTCACGCAATTGATTACATGATGAATAGTGAAATTAATTTGTTTTGGAAAAAATTCGTAAAAGTGTTTGTTTTTTTTTTCAAATGATTCTCTAATTTTTTTTTTAATATGAAGGAGATGGGTGGGGGTTCGGTCAAAAAAGGGCCAAAAAATAGTAATCAACTATTTATTTGGCAACATTTCGCCCCACTTTTCAGGACGTCATCCGGGTTAAAAAAGATACAAAACAACTAACAATATTTTTACATTGTAAGATAAGATACAAAGAAACCAACTAAGGTAGGGTTAAAAATTGTGTAACTATAAGTGAAAAATTATTTATAAAAAAATGAACAAAAATAAATGTACAATAATTTATATATTTATATTTTTTTTTATTTGTGGGTCTTGAAGATCAGTCAATGATACAACTTTGTTTTGGCGAAGAAAAGTTCATGCCTAAACCTGAAGATAGTATGATTACAATGTAGAATACACTACACTGAATAGAAAATTTGCATGACTATCAAAACAATAAAGTTGCGAAACGTCACCAAAACAAAGATGTATTATTGACTGATCCTCAAGACCCCCCCCCCCAAAAAAAAAAAAAAAAATTATATAATTACAATTAAATAGCAAGGCAATGGATAATTAACTCCAAGGACTCGGGTTCGAATTATTTGTAGCAGATAATTATTATGTTTCACTGTAGCCGTGAGTCAGCCCTCTGTTGTTCCGAGAGCCTTCCCGGGTCCACCTAGCTTCATAAAGTGGGTACCCTTTGTTGGGTAAAAATCTGGCGGTCGAGAATGGTTCTAATCAAATCACCTCCTTGCACAACTGTTGGTCAGGTAACGGTACAAAGTAATGCATCCTTGACCCTTCATTTTTTTTTTTTTTTAATGCCTAGGTTCATTTCTCTAGCAAAATTGAAAACATTCGCCGATTTCCCAATGCTAAATGATACCGTTTTCAGGCACACCTGATTCAGTTCATACCACATATTGAATAAAAGTCCCATCAAAGATTAGGTTTATAGGTTTTTTTTTTAATAAATCAAAATATCATTTCTTTACAATTTGTACGTATTTGAAAATTGCCTTGAAATATCTCTAAAGATTTTTAAAACTGGTATCAACAATATTTACATATATATAAACCAAATTAACAGAAGTAGATTTTCCAACGCATGCAACCCACCGCCTTTTATTTTGGCCCGACTCCACTGTCTTAGGTCAAGGCGGAGTGCTGCGAGCTTTTAAAAAACACATCTACCTTACAGACTTAAAAAAAAATGCACTTAAGAAATACTTGCAAAAATCGTTTGAAAAATTATTCAAAAAAGGTTTTTCCTCGAGATCTTGCGATATACCAATCGTAATAGTAAATGAATGTTGATTTGCACGGATTAATATTATGATTATTTCGTTTTTTTGTTCTTATATTCTTATTAAATACTTGTTTATAGCACTATATATTAATTTTGATTAAAATGAAATGTTCAATTATAAATCTAGGAATGTCTGTAGTGATCAATTTTTGTGATCTTTGTAATGACAAACAGGGCTCTGTTTCATAATGAAAGCATACTTCATAATGAATGAATACTATTGGTTCATAGTACAAGTATAGAAATAACGTGGTAATTTCACTAATACTTATTTTTTTCATAATAGGGAGGACTATTAGTGATATTACAGAGGTTTAAAAGTACTGAAGTACAAGTTACTATTGTACAAGACAGTGTAATTGTATTAAATTAAATCGACAAGACTAATAGTATTAGTTTGTACCTTATCATAAAAGGGCCATGGGATCACGTCTCCACATGTCAAATCTAGAAAGTACGCAATGCTAATTAGCTTAATAATTTTATTTTCTATCAGAATCCTTAAACAAAAGCACCCCATCCTATTGGAATTTCCTGAGTCAAGTGCACTGAAAAAACTGGAAGATATTAGAAAATTAACAATACCCTCACAACATAGGCCACATGCCATCCTTATACTAGTGAACAGATTTTTATCCAGTGAAAAACACATAATAAGTATTAAACATCCAAATTTTGGAATAATCAGCTATATTGTTTTATTTATAATATTAATACATGGAAAGGTTACCTGACCTTGTTTGATTCAAATTAAACTCGTTAAATAATAAATAAAAAATTAAATTTCTTGGATTAAAAACCTATTGTTTCGTCCATAATCTAAGAGGAAAATAATTTTATAAAATTATTCCTATTATGAAGACTAGAATTCAAATTTCAACTTCTTAAAAGTAAAAGATATTTTAGGCAAAATTTAGTGATAAATCTTCATTTCTTTAAGCAAGTGTATAAACGATTATTGACTGATTGTAAGTATAATTTAAATTTTTCGATTTAATGATGGAATAAATCATTATTTGTTAGAAAAAAAAATACTTCATTCTACAAATTTTTAAAAATTGTTTCAACCTTCAATTGCACATTTATTATATTTTAAACTCTGTAGGAATAATAATAAGAAATTATATCGAAACTGAAAAAAGAGAGTATCAAATAAAAAAAAATGGTTCAGACTTGGTCCCTTCCTAGATAAATAAAATCTACCGACCTCCAAGTATCCCGTAATCCAAGTTAAAAAAATAAAATTGAACATTCTCTATAACAAGCTTATACTAGAAAGACTTTCTCATAGTTTCCCGAAAAAGCAATCGTTAATACTATTCCAAGAATGTTTCTTTTGTATTTTCTCGTTCTTTTTTGTTTTGTTTCGAAATCCACTCTTCTTGAAATTTACAACTATATTTACATAAAAATACATCTAGTAAATTTGATATTAGATTATATTGGTATGGCACTGGCATGTAGAAAAACTACCCAGGTAGCACCGCTATAACATTTCTACATTAGAAGCTCTGGAATCCATCTTAATTTCATGCGACATGGATGAAAGGATTGATATCTGGTCCGGGCTAGATCGGTTACATGCGGAACATTTAGGTCTTCATGGACAATTTTATTTGTAACAAAGTAAGGACCATTGAGAATTTTACAAAGGATTTTGGATTGGTACGAGAGGAATTCGAAGGTTTTGTGGAGCCCCAAAGCTCGACTGCGTATGTCCAGATAGGCCTGATTATAGTCATGTCGATCGGTCTATCGTAATGGATTGGAAGTTTAGACCGTTTGTCTAGTAAGTGCTGTAATAGTCGGAATCGAGGGTTCCAAGTTAGTCGTTTGTCCAGATGTAGTCCAAGGTAGTGGATCTGTTTGTCTGGGATAAGAGCAACATTATTAAAGAATAATGTGGGGCAGTTGGTAGGTTTACGACGAAAAGTAAAGGTGATTTGATGGAACTTGTTGGGATTTATTTTCCTGCAAGGAAGAGAAATTTAGTTCAAGCATTAAGCAACAATAATAAAAATCGTGGAATTTAGCCCCAAAAGAGTAAAAGATGCAATTGCACGACAATCCGATCTCTAATTACTTATGACAGTAAAAATCGAATCGGGCGCGTGCGTACTTGTGTGTGTATCACAATATCCATTGGCTAATGCACATTCGTAATAAAATAAATGAAAACGATTATCTTTATTATTTTCCTCATTAGTTTAGAAAATTGGCTTTTTCTATTTAAACGAAGAAATAACAATTACAGTAAACATATCTGTTTTCAACATCACCAAGTAGGTACATGTTTATTGATTTGGTGATTTTGTAATGTTTCTACCTGATTCTCCTCAACTTCGGATAGTTTGCAGATGCCTCGTTGTTGTTAGAAAGGTATCCGGCCAGTGCCGTCAGGCAACAATAAATATTGATACTGGAGGCAATCGATTCGTTGGTCGTAGCAGGCCACATTTAATTGGACCTTCGCACTTATGACCCCGTTGGAAATGACCCTAATCTTCCTTTCTCAATAAGAAAAACAGTAAATTTTTTTCAGTAAAAAATATTTTTGAATTGAAAATTGCTATTTTAGTAATTACTAATTTATAGCGCTGCGAATCATCATAAAATGATTTCTTATATGAAATAATTATTTATTATATCAGAAAATATCAAATTGTCCAACTTTTCTTAACTGGTTCAAGTGCAAAGTCTAACAAAAAAATTAATATTTTCACATGGTATTACACATGATTTTTCCAATAGCTTTGCGTGCAAGGTGGAAAATCCTTTTTTTTTTTTTTTTTTTATATATAAATTTATTTTTTCTTTCTCTCTATGTTTTTCCGTATAGTTATGAAAGAAACAAAATTAATCATCTCTCAAAGGAGCATCTAAAAAGTGAACAACTTGGGAACGTACCCAGAAAACTTACCTTACAAAATAATACATAATAATAATATATATTACAATAATGATAAATTATTTATTTATTCTGGTTGAATC
>NW_027115109.1:1021864-1062076 GCF_000696795.3 Halyomorpha halys
TTATTCTTTCTTTATATATATATATAATTCGTAAAATATTTTAATTTCAAGTTACTCAATTACCTTATTAACTACCTTAATTTATTTACTGACTATATATGAAAAGTTAAAGGACTTTAAGTATAGATAGAGCTGTCTCTAGACGTTAACCTATTCGGTACACAGACATCGTGGGCCGAAACAAAAAAAAAATCGTTTGACCGGTCAACTGCTTTTTGACGTGATAAATTGATGATATAATTTTTTTAATTAAATAAAAGTTATACCAACCCAATTCTTATCCAGCAGAATAATTTATGATTTTATTACAAATTAAAGTCAGAATTCACTTTAGCAGTATTTAAAAAAAACTTTACAAACAGTTTAAATCATGGCTGTGACTGCAACAGTTTTTTCGTAGCTGTAAAGTATCATTATCAACTATATTACTGTCAACTATCACGCCAGATCTTGTACGTAAATACGCCCACGACTTTAAAAACTCTCATGATGGTAGCTATCATACATTTTACATATTTTTTGCGATTGTAACAGTTGACATTAATTCTGAAATATTTTGTTTTTAATCAATAAATATATATATATTTTTTTTTGAAAGATGTATTTCAGCTAAATAATTATCCATCGTTGGGGGCGACGATAGCCGCATGATAACGAGCCTGTCTACCAACCCAAAGGTTGTGAGCTCGAGCCCCAGCCCTACCCGTGTATTTTTCAAGTATATCATTTACAATACTCACTCACAGCCTCTCCCCGGGCATTTGTGAGGGCCGTTAGCCTATGGGTGGGACTCACAAAAATAGGCGTGGGAGTGATGAACCCACCCAATGAAAACCATGTATTACACTAGTATATCTCGCGCGGCCTTGGACCTCCATGGCGCCCATAAAAAATATATATATATATATATATCCAATAATCTGAAAACTTTCTATAAGTAATTTTTTTTTTTGTTGCCACTTAACAACAATATATGTATGTGTGTGCATTTTCAAACATTTTATATGTAAAACCCCAATTTCTTAACTTAAACATTTTGGTATTGCTTTTAATGTTATTATGCCCATTTTTTAAAGACCCTTCCCTTAGTATAATAGTCAAAAACTACCGATTTTTTATTTAAGTGGAAGTATTGCGATCGTCCAAAATTTCGAACCCAATTTTTCTATCTAAATGCACGTTTTGAGGTCCACTGATAAATATCGATGTCTCTTAAAATTGGCTGTGTGTGAATACCCCATTAGAAACTGAAATTACATATATATAACTTCATATTTGATAATTTATTGTTACTTTGCTTCTAATAATATATTAAAATAATTATTATATTTATTTTTTATCATGGTGATTTCTAAAAAAATTATAGTGATCATAATTATATTTATCTCTTTTTTTCAGGTTCTGAATGAGATTCCGAGCCTTTGTTTTGATCACTTGTTCCATCCAACTGTTTCGGTGAGTATCGATTTATAATATCTACCATTATATTAATAATTTTCTTTATTTTTATTTCAAACATTTTTTTTTTAAAATCTGGAATCGTATTAAAAACGGCAACGAAAAATATTTTCAACCCACACTGTTGCCAATGCAACAAAGTGTTTGAGACAGAAAGAAGTGCTCACTCAGAAATACATAGGAATTGCTAGAGAATGCGCACTTCTGCCAAAAATTTCCAAACTGGCTCTTTCATTGGTTCCAGTCATTCAAGAAGTATTTGCTTTATACCATTTTGCCAGAAAAAAAGCATATCATTCTAAAGTTTGTATTTTTACTTTTTTTTGTTTTTGTAGTTTACTTGGCTGTCATATCTTTCACTAAAAAATCTATTAAAAACCAATCTTTTTCCTAACGAATTAATATTTGTAAATTAAATTAGAGATATTTTATTTATTAAATTTTTGTATTTTACTCAAAAGTACTTGCCATATCCAATGCCTGTTATGGGATTTGTCTCGGAAAATTAATTATTTACAATTATATGATTAATATTTTATAACTTTAACATTTCTAGTTTATTTTAACGGTTTGGTATTTGTGATTGTAGTTTCGCATTTCGTTTCATACTTCCTTCTGTGGAACGTCCATATAAGGTCATTCTTGATTTCCTTATCTGACGCAACACATCCCTTGCCATATCCTTACTTTTTTTCAGGATTACCATCTCTCCGAGATTGTTTTCATGGAACTAATTTGGAACGTTATGTTTGAAATGTTACACGATCGTAACTGTGTAATAGGTTGATTGATGGTATCCATTATTACATTAAACCTCGTTACCTTTGGCAACATTGATGATTCTAGATCCGGTTGTTTAACATGGGAAGGTTCATTTTCCAAAACATCATGTGCTCTGCGATGCTTTTTGCCCTTCCTTACATGTCCTTTCCTTCCAAAGCGTTAGGTCCACTTCAATAGTTCCATTTTTTGACAAGGTTGTAAAGAAGACGGTCGGAACTGTTACTGTGATCTGTTCCTGAGCAGGCTGCTGTCGGGGAGACCAAGGAGCTTGGCACGTGCCAAGGCCCGGAACTTGCTCTCTATTTTTACTCTTCTTCCCCCTCCACACTCCTCTGATCCTACATCCCCTCAAAAGCGACCACTTATTTTCGAACCGCCGCTCCTCTCGCCTTTAAAATCATCATTGCAATTATTTTTGGGTGCTTTATTTTGAGATTGTTGTGTTTATATCTCTTCGCAAGGAGTCAGCACTGACAACCAGTAAGTAGTTGGGCCCAGAAAAGGTCACATACATTCATTAGGTTTTTTTTCCCCTCCCCCAACTTAACCTTAAAATACCTGACTAAATTATATTTTATCCTGGTTGCTGTGTGGAGTTTTGCTGTGGAATTTTTATCTCACCTCAAAGCCTAACCTGTTCCTGCTATGCGCTTGTTGAATTATTCTTCTATTTTCTTTTATGGAGCCTCATAGTGGAATTCCTGATTGAATATTGGTTATGAAGGGTTTAATGATGGTTTCAATTTATGTCTTTTAACCATTTTTTTGATGCCTTTTATGATCCCAATCTGATTTTGAACTGTATACTTCAAAGCTTTAAATGTGTGCATTGCTTCAATATGACCTGGCGCAATGACGATTCGACCTTAGGGAGGCAGGTTGCACAATTAGGCGTGTCGTTTCCCCCTTTCTATCAAATTAATTGTTATTCTATTAGCACCAATATACTGTGAAATCCATTGTGTCATTTAAATTATTTGACCGTAGTCCAGACGTGTACACCATCTGCGGTTTATTGGAATTTTTGCTGAAGCTACAAAAAAAGAAATTGCAATATCCCATATATAAGCCTACGGCGAAAAGAAAAAAAAATGCATACATCAGACTCTTTAGATAAAGGTTTTCTATAAAATTATATTCTTATATAATATTTTAAAGCACAATTTATTTTATCTCATTTCATGTCAATTAATTCTTAAATTCGATGGTCTTTTTGAATAAAAATTAGGAACAGTTGATGTAATGATTAAATAATACCAATTCATTAAAAATAACTGAATTTCAGTTAATTTCATTGGCAATCGAAATGTATATAATGTTTTGGATTAACGAAAAAAAATGCAGTGGTCATCTTAAAGATGGAGACAATCTGTACAGTTAGATTTGGGCATCAAGACTTAGCAAAATCATCAATATCATGTGCATGGTTTAGAATGTGAAATTTTCAGACTTTTTTTTCTTATTTTTACATCTGATTCATGTCTTTTTTTCTATTGCTTATTGTTATGTTATCACTTAGTGAATCCATTTAAAAATTCTTAAGCCTCTACGAATGGATTTATGTATATATACATATGTACAAAGATAGATTTTCTGTTTTAGTTTGTAGTTCTAAATTTGTTTAGTTTTTTACTTGAACTTGACTTATAATAGGGGCTAATTATATTTAGA
This sequence comes from Halyomorpha halys, assembly GCF_000696795.3. Taxonomy (NCBI): domain Eukaryota; kingdom Metazoa; phylum Arthropoda; class Insecta; order Hemiptera; family Pentatomidae; genus Halyomorpha; species Halyomorpha halys. The sequence continues at coordinate 1,025,777 of NW_027115109.1, forward strand.
AAACAACTTTTTTATATTAATATCATTAAAGAATTATTGGTATTTATAATAAAATATTGTTATCACTGGTATTTATAAAAATAAATGTTTTTTGCATTAAATTTTTTTTTGTTTTTTTCTTACCAAAAGGAATTGTATGTAGAATCAATCTACTGATGAATGTTACCTGTTTATTATTTTTTAAAAATTTAATGTATACTTCACTTATATAATTTATGGTTAAAGGCTTTGTGACTAAATTCTGAGCGTTCACAAAAACATTCTTGACTAGTTGTTGGCAGTTCATAATTATCAAAAAAGAATAAAAGTTAAAAGTATGTTCAATGAATGGACGTTGAAACCTCAACCAAAATCGATGTTGAGTTTCTAGCAAAATCAATGTTGAGTTCTGTACGGGAGTGGCACACCTCCAGCTGTGATAACACATGTCAGAACACACATGTCCACCATACAATTTCATACTCGCCTTAGAACAGTTTCATGAAAAATTTTCTAAGTTAAATATTAACATTTATTATTCTAGGTCTCTGTAATTAAGACGAAATGTGATTTAAGTTTTATAAATTTGCTATTTTTTCTTATAGGATTCCTTCGGCGACCTATTGTACAAAAAGTGAAACAATCTGACCTTTTTTAAAATCCAGAAAGCTGAAAATTCTTTTATTTCATTAATCTTCTAAATTTGCCCAAATTATAACTACATATTTTAGTCTCCTGCTTATTTATTACCATATACATTATAATTAGCATATTTCTTATCAATTAATTGTGGTGAAGACGATTAATTTTCTGCATTGATTAGAAATATAATCTCTCTTTAAGTACTTAAACATTTCTTAAAACTTTCAGGATCAAATTACTTGATATAATTCTTGGAAAACAACTCATTAAATGATTGTTTTTATCTTATCTATCAATTAACTAAAAAAAAAAAAAAAAAAATGAGCTGTCCCTTTTGAATAGTTAAATGAACTATTTCATCATCTTAAACAACAAATGAATTGTTTTATATTCTCCGTGAATATGAATTCATTCTTAGTTTTAGTTGGCGTAACTCAAATCTTTGATAAATTCTTCAAAGAATTAATTAAGAATTCAATTTTTTTTTCAAATATAACGAAATAATCATAATTAATTCCTTCTCATCCTTCCTGATTTTAAAGATTCATGGAATTATCGATATGTTGAATATGGGTTAACAAATATTTTATTTTATAAGAAAAACAAAATCTTTATGGCATATGGCATATTTTACTAATTTTTAAAATCATCTGGGAGATTTTTTCATTGCATCTGGGGTTGAAAATTTATCTTAATCAACTTTTTTTTTTTTTATAAATCACACTATTATAATGGTATTCTGCTTTTTTTGATTGATAATTCTGTATTGAAATAAAGCTATTGATTTTTTATCACACTATTATAAAATATTTTTTAATTGGCCATTAAAGTCACAATATTTTTAAATTACTTTAAACACAATGTTTTTAATGCACTGATTTGATGTTTTATTTGTATTCTTTTTTATTACATAGTAATAAATACCTATTAAGAGGCAGGGAGGCATTGAGAGGCATTATCGGGTGGGCGTTAGGGTCACCAGGTCACATTTAATAGGGTCATCAAGTCCGATTCCCGAGCACTTTATACCAAAACAATCATAAAATAATTTCTTATCATTAAAGAATATCAAAGGCATATCGGTAAATAGTTTATTGGACGGTAATGCCTTTTGTTATTATCATTATTTTTTTTTTTTATAAAAACTAATAGACCACTTAAATTCTTTTTTTTTGGTTGCATAAGTTGATTGTAGCGCAACCATATAGTTTTATGAATTCATTACAGTCATTGTATAAGAATCAGATGGTGTAAGGTTCATACTGTTTCTTTGAAATTGTACTTAAAAAATATATTATTTTTAAAATTCCGAATAATTAAGTATATACAATTTTTTTTTTTAAATGAGTTAATTTAATCACTAATTCAACATTGCTTCAATAGTAACATTTTAATTGACTGTAAATAACTAGCATTTATTCAATATTTTACTGATATACTCTAACTATTCTATTATACTCACTCCTTTATATAAAGTGTATACGCTCCTTAATGGAGTAATAATGTATGATGTTTAGATCTATCCGCTCATGAACCGATTCAAATTTCCTTACTGAGTGAGCTATAGTTGATTTGGGAAGAAATGAGTGGTATGTGAGGGAAAGAGCTAGTAAGGAGAACGAAACCTCCATTATTACTGAACGGTGAGCTGCGAGTTATAAAAAATATTTACTCTCATTAATTTCTTATTTGATTTAATTCAATTTCAATTTGAGTCTCATTACAGAGTTAGTTAATGTTAATAAGTCTTGAAAAAATTGAATCTTCTCCTCTTTCCTATTCCATCCTAAATTTTCACTGCTTCTCATAAAATAGAAATAGATAGCTCATTTGAGTGAGTAAACGAGTCTTTACTTTGATAAAGCAATAATCTATGTTGTTTAGATCCATTCGCTTATGAACCGATTAAATTTCCTTATTGAGTGAGTTATAGTTGATTTTGGCGAAAAGAGTGGAAGAGCAAGCCAGGAAGGAGAAATAAAAACTTACTGACTAGTGAGATGCTTATAAAAAAATTGCGTTCCAATTTATTTTTTATTCGGTTTAATTAAATTTTTTTCAGCTGCTTACATAGTAGAGTTGGTTAATCCTAGCAAGTTTTGAAAAATTTGAATCCTATCCCCTCTCCCTTTCGGCAATCAATTTCCTCTAAGTGGTATTCATCTCATAAAGTAGAGATAGATTGCTCATTTGAGTGAGTCATTAAGAATAAAAAAAAAGATGGATCATTCATATGATCTGAGTGAGTTTTTTTAATAAATTAATTTTAGTATAAAATTCTGAATTTATGAAAACTACTGTGTGTATATACCTAGACCCCTGTAAATTTAGACCATAAAACCACACTGTAATTATTTAAATATTATTGAAATAATTTTAGTGAAACCTATTACAAATTCTTACTTAATAATTTTTCTTTTAAACTATAATGTTTCGAAAAATGTCGATTTGATTAATTTAAAATTTCGTACGTATGAAATAAATTTAGTCTAGTGTAATCATCTTTGTAAATTAGTATTCGATTTTATTAATTTAACGATATAGGTATACTAAGTCATTGTCAATCATTTGGAATTTATTCGTCATTTATCAGTCAAAAATTGATGTCATTTTGATTGTAAATTTGATGTTATTCAGTTCCGATCCATCATCCATCTATACACTAATCTATAAACAGTTTGCCCTATTAATCTGAAAAACTTCCGGTCCATTTCTAAAACTATAGTCACATTTTATTATATGTTTATAATTCGAGTATATAAATTATATATAACCTGAAACTAATATCTTAATAAATTTGATACTTCTCATAATTTTTCTAAATATATTTCTAATATTATTATTTCGATTACTGAACGTATGAACCTTCATTAAATATAGTGGTGCTGTTTTTTTTCCTTTGTTTTATAAATTTATTTATTAATTATAATAACTTAATTATTAAAGTTGTTATTAATGTTATCAATAGCTATTCCAAATTTACTGGTTTATTTAATTATTTCAAGCTAATTGCCTTACAATATTTACAATCTGACTACGTTTAGTCAATTAAAATACTGAATAATCCAGATTTCAAAATATTTTATTGTATAAATAAGTAAAATATAGGAAAGAGCCATTTCTGCCTTAAGTAAAATTATTTTTAGTAATTTTATTGTTATTGATTTACAAAATAAATTTCAAATAATGATCGTATAAAAATATTATATGGAAGATGAATTTTTAATGATAACTACTGGGCAAATCTTAATCGATGTTAGTGCTGTTTATAATTCATTAGTCTGAGATTTAGTAATCATTAAACCAAGATAATATTTCATTATTATCAAAAATGTTGTTCTTACTACTAGAATTGTTGTTGTTGCTAGAAGTTATTCTTAGTAGAATAATAAAAAAAGTAATATTTTAGTAATGCAATACCTTCATTATAAGATTTGATAAGACTTGGTAGAAACTATAAAGACCAAGGACTGAACTTGAATATTTTAAAATTTAAATACATTTTCAGATGTTTTTATTATGCAACTGAATTCAGTCTGCTCGTTTGTTTATTTATTTATTTTATTTTTTTTGTAGGCTGTTGTTTGTGCACCTATTCAAATTAATGGATTTGGATACCATAAAACATATTTTTTCTTAGTATTTTGTGGTGTTAAATTTCTAAATGAGAACTTTTTTGTTTTTACTTAGTGACTTTTTTTCAGTATGTACTATATGATTATTGTGGCCTGTAATATTTAGAAAAATCCGTTGAATCCTTCAAAGTGAAATCACGTATACATAAATTCCCCAAACATTTTGTAAACATGACGATTTTTTTTTTATTTATCAATTTAACAGTTTGCTTACTGTTTATTGCAGTGAATATCCTTTTATGGTATATTCTCATTCGTACCATAAAATAAGGTGTGCCAACAATGACTAATATTCTTCCAATTCTTAATGTTTATTTACTTTTTCATTGCCAGGGCCTTTATTTTTATGCATTTTTTAAACAGATGATCAAATATCTTTAAGATTTATTGCATTAAGGCGAAATCAACCAAATTTTATTTTGAATATTTAAGGATGAATGCAGAACAATTGCAAAATATCGAAATTACTTTTTTAGAATACATTCAGTTTTTTGCTTACTCCCTTTATTGTACAGGCGATAATATTTATTATTATAATTATAAATGCTGAAAGAAATGGAGATGGTACGCATAATGTAGAGAAAAAATTCTTAAAATAATGAATAGTATTATGCTAAGCATTATTTTAGCTTAGAGTAACGCCCATATTTGCTTTTATCAAATAATTCAAACAATTTCAAGAAGAAAACTTTATTATTAGGCAAAAGTTTTGAATTATTGAAACAATTCAAAAACAATAGTGCAGCTTACTCACCAGACCGGGGAAGAGAAACTTTGAAAAAATATTGGAAAGGTTTTTTTCTGGAAAATTTGGGACGCTGTATTCTGGAAAATATTAATAAGACTATTAATTGTCATTTAAAGTTTCATTTGTTCGCAGTGTTAGTTTGTTCCCGTATTAGGTTTATTGGCGTTTCTGGTTTATCTCAAGAGTTTGTTAATATTTTTATATTTTTGTTTATGAAAATTTACATTAGTCGTAAATATATTTAAATATTCAATAGTCTTATTGAATATTTGGAGATGCCTTACTACATACTTTAAGATTGCATATAGTGTGGTATATTTCGTAGATATTTACTGCATAAAAACTCGGACTCTACAGCATAACTCAATGTTTTGACACGTATCACATATGCAAAACTACAATTGTATTTATATTGTTGTAAAATATCAATATTCCTTTATCTCCGCCGAAGCCTAATTTTTACTTATTATTTTGTAGTATTATATTTCTTTACTTTAAAAATAAATAATCATATTATTTTTTTTTAATTCAAAACTTTATTTGTTAGTAGATATCAAAATCTGCCACAAAGTTGTTGGGCAATAGGTAATAGTGATGACTGATCAAATTCATACTAAAATAAAATAACATAAGGATAAAAGTAAATGAAAAAGTACATACAAATAAATAAAATCTCTCTCTAAATATATACAAAGAAGATGATAAAGAAAATAAACATAATCAAACCATGTAAATGAAAAAATAAATAAAATGAAATAATGAAAATAAATAAAATAATCTTCAGTAATATTCACACTGTTAAATACAATATTTACACTATCGACCTTAGGATCTCTGAGCCCACTCTCTCTCACATGTGAGGGGTAGAGCAGAGTTCTTTGAGATCACAGCACATCCCTCTCACTGCGTCACTGGTAATGAGCCAGTGGAGGCTGAGCAAGTGCAACTGAGTGGAGCATCTGACCAGAACTCAAATTATCCATTTTTATTTTACAATAAGACTCTTGGCCACTGCCGTTTCAACTATCGAGGTGGATTGTAGGGATGGGTGGAACTAGATAAGGATTGAACCTAAAGATGAGGATGATTAGAAAAGTTTTGAGAATTTGGTTCGTATGAGGTGAAGGACGAAACGGATATGAAGGAAATTACAAGAAATAAAAATAAATATCTTAGAACCTTAACACCACCATGCATTTAATATAGGTATATTCAGCATTTTGCCAGTAATAAGGTGAATTTTCCTACTGCAACATCAACTTTCGGTGCTTAGTGAAATCAGTTATGCAATAGTTATGCACGGTTATATGCACCAATACAAACCGGGTCACCAGTATGCTTAAGAAATAAACAAGTTCACCTTATCCAGGATCAAGATAATCTTACTGGAAGAAGATCAAACGATTCTCCAAGTTCTTTCCAGTTAGATTCTAGACGTCTATCCATGTTTGCCCTATCGCTCAAAATATTCTTCCATTATGTGCCCCATCTTTGTGACTCCCACGTTGCATTTGATCTTCCTTAAGCCTAACAACACACTCAGAAACAGATTTATTCTGTGGAAGATTCGCGTGGGAAGCTATGCTATCTATGTTACCGGATCGATCGGTTTTAGTGAGTCACAACTCGACTAATAATACAAAAAATAAATAGTCCAACTTAATTTCATCGTGCCCGATGAGCTTCAACCCTCAAGCTTTTGATACTAACTTTACGAATATCTTTAATCCTTTCTATCTTCTTAGTTGACATTTAACTCCTTAAAATATTCATCTGCATAGAATTAAACTTGAGTTCAAGTTTTGTTTTTTTTTGGCTTCATGTCTATTTCTAATTTGCTTTTGAAATCTTTTTGAAGGGCCTGTATTCATTCCACAAGAGTTTTATCCTTCTGTCGATTTCTTAATTCATTTTAACTTATAAGATAGTGGTTGCTATTTATAAAATTCCACATTGTAGGACTTCATCGCGGCTAAATAGTTTGGCGCGCATTCGATGGCTGTTGATATAGATTTATGTATGTTAGCTTCAACTTCACTTCATACTATCCAGCCCTGATGAAGATCTAAAATAAATTCAATAAATAGTTACCACTATTTCTCTTCATATATATTTTTTTTGTCGGTTGGCTCTACAGACCTAGTAAATATTTTGCCGCCCGATCTAGCCTTCTCCACGCCTGCCTATCTTGGGCTACTGATTTCCAGTTTGCTGCATACAGCTCTTTCTCATCTTTGTTCTATCTATCCATCTGGTTTGTGGTCTCCTACGTGGCGTCTATGCTACTATACTGACATTGTTGTGTAGATGCGTCCTGATGGATAGCTTCGAGCCACATCTCCATCCTTGCCTTCTTATCATGAGATATTGACTGACCAGTCTCTACTAGTAGTTCACTGTTAGTTCTTCTCCTCCATCTGTTAAGGCTAAGATCCCAGATCGCTCCTGTAATTGTACGGTGGACTTTCAGATTCTGGTATTTGAAGTGAATAACCAGTTGTCATTATTAGAAATAATGAACAATTGAGAAATACATAATTGAAGGAGAAAAGTAAAGATTTTGAATCGGAAAAATCCGAGTGGTCCCGACCTGCCGATCTTATATACACAGCTGTTATTAAACTGTTGTATTCTTGGCATGAACAAAGTTGATATTGTTTATTTTTAGCTCGAGAAACCCTAGTTTTATTTTTTATTTATTTAATACCAGATCGGCCTGGGCCCTGTTTCATAATGAAAGCTAATAGTATTAGTTCATAGTACAAGTGTAGAAAATAGTGTGGTAATAATACTAATACTTATTTTTTTCATGATAGGGATGACTATTGGTGATATTACAGGAATTAAAAATTACTAAAGTACAAGTTACTATTGTACAAGTCTGTGTAATTGAATTAAGATAAATTTACAAGACTAATAGTATTAGTTTGTACTTAATTATGAAGCAGGGCCTTGGTGGGCCTTACATGGTTAATGTATGACGTACATTTTCTTTTTAACAATTCATTATGGAGAGTTATTGTCTCAAATAAGACACCTATTAAATAAATAGATTAAAATAATAATCCTTGATAAAAGTAAAGTTTATAACTAAAACAATGACATTTATGGATTTAACAAAATAAATAATTGACTTTTAATGGAAAAAAAAGAAAGTGAATTTAAGAAAATGTTGAAGAGAAATAAAATATCAAGATAAAATAAACTTTTAGAGTGACAATAACAGAACTGATAAATATAGAACTTATAACAGGATGTCCTGCAGCAGCCTGGGCTTCAGTCTTCGGGTTGTGGTTGGGTTTCCCAGGTTGTAGGTCACTGCTCCTTTAACTGTCTATAACTGGGAGTGGATCTTCATGAACCTTTTTCTTTATGTAATCAAGAAACCCTAATTTTTTATATAATAATTAAAAGTTGTTATGATGCGTAGATTTTTGTTTTTACTATTAAGATCAGAAGTTGATAGTTTTGCTGCATATTGTGGTACATATATACTGAACACATTTTATTATTGTTAATATTTAATTATTATAATTAATCATCTCTGTTAATTAATTGTGAATTTCTAACAGTTTAAATGATAAGGAGGTGTTAAATTTCCGCGTTGACCTCGAACCTAAGAAAAAGGGCATGTGCTAAAGCTAAGCTCCTAAAGCAGGTAAGCAGAAAACAGATATTGGAAACAGTTGACCTGCCCCGCCCACCCTAGGCTCTTTCAAAACCTCCTCATTTTCTCACTTTGGGATTTGCTTTCTCATTTTTACTTACACCTTACTTCTATTATATCTTTTATTCATATAAAATATGTGAATTTTTTACTTCCACTAATCTGTATACGAAACATGTACCTAGTAGTACAAGAGCCCAAGAGAAGAAAAAAGGCAGCTATCTCTCCTCAATTTTTTATTACTTTAATAAAAACTATGTATAATTACTAGTCAAAATTGATGAGTCTGCCAAGTATAGCTAGGGAAATATAAAATAGCGGCTGTTTAAAAGCGATAAAAAAATTTAATTTTTCATTCGGAGCTCTATATCTTAAAAACTAACAGCAGTAGAAAATATAAGAGAACGTCGTTTAAAAAAGAGTAAATTTGCTAAAATATGAGCCCTAATAGAGTTATTTAGGTTAAATAGTTTTCGAGATATAGCTTTTTAAAAAGCAACATTTCATAAAAATGTATGGGACGTACTAAAAGATCAGTAGTTAGAGAATTTATTTTGAAAAATTTATATCTCAAAAACCATTTGACGTACAGATGTCTATTAGCCCTCAAATTATAGCTAGTTTAATGAGCTATAAAGTAGTTTATGATGTTTATCTTGGTAGGAGTAATAGTTCACATGAAATTTGCTAAAATAAATTGATTTATAGTTGTTCGGAAAAATTTTCATTTGTCAAATTTATATTCATATGTGAATATCACAAAAACTACTACCCCTAAGAAGATAAGTGTCATTTATTACTTTATAGTAAGTTAAATTTCCTTTATTTTGAGTGTTTGCAGACATATGTGCGTCTTATGGGTCTAGAGATATATTTTTTTAAAAATCCAACATTTTATACGAACAACTAGAAATTAGCATTTTGTGAGTTTATTTTCACAATTATCATAAAAACTACTACTCCTGCAAAGATAAAGATAATTAACTATTTTGTAGTAAATTTAACTACCTTTAATTTGAGCGCTGGCAGACATCAGTACGTCCAATGGTTTCTGAAATAAAGTTTTTCATAAATTAAATTTATTGTCTGAACAACTATAAATCAATTTATTTTAGCAAATTTCATGTGAACTATTACTCCTTCGAAGATCAACATCATAAACTACTTTATAGCTCATTAAGCGAGCTTTAATTTGAGTGCTAATAGACATCTGTACGTCAAATTGTTTTTGAGATATAAATTTTTCAAAATAAATTAACTATAAAAAAAAAAATTTCATCAAATTTACTCTTCTTTAAATAATGTTCTCTTAGATTTTCTAGTGTTGTTGGTAGTTTTTAAGATATAGGAGCTCCGAATGAAAAAAAATGTTTTTTTTTTTAAGGTTTTGAAATAACCGCCATTTTTTTTATCCCCCTACCTATACTTGGCAGACTCATCAATTTTGACTAGTAATTATACGTAGTTTTTATTGAAGCAATCAAAAATTGGGGTGAGATTACTGCCTATTTTTCTTCCCGGCTCTTGTACTATAGTATGAAGCATTGGAATAGTATAAAATTTCTGACCCAAATTTCGACTGAAATGATCGTTTTAAGATACCTAAGTACCGTTAAAAATTTTTATTTTTTTATTTAGAGTTAAAAATACCTGCAACACTAGAAAACCTAATAAAAACTTAAAAGAAGAGTAGATTTGCTAAAATATGAGCCCTAGTAGAGCTCTTTACATTCAATTGTTCCCGAAATACTTTTTTTTTAAAGAACAATATTTCATGAAATATATATTGAAAAATCAGTATTTAGTAAATTTACTTATTTTAGCAAATATCATGGAAATAACTACTCTTAAAACGATAACCGATCTTAACTACTTTATAACACATTAAACTAGCTTTTATTTGTGTGCTAATAGACATCTATACGTCTCATGGTTCCTGAGATAAATATTTCCCACAGTTTACAAACTACTGATTTTTCAGTATTTCATGAAATGTTGTTTTTAAAAAACAAAAGTATCTCGGGAACTATTGGACGTAAACAACTCCATTAGGGCTCATGTTTTAGCAAATTTACTCTACTTTTATAAGATGTTTTATTTGGTTTTCTAGTGTTGTGGGTAGTTTGAACGATATGGATCTCCGAATGAAACAGGGTTTTTTTTTTTTATTGTTTTGAAACAGCCAACTTTATTTACTCTCCCGAACTATACTTGGAAGATTAGTGATAATATATATGAATGGAATATGGTCCGGGTGCGGTAAAAAAAAAACTCAAATAGTAGAATTATTCTATTTTATTGAGCCCTGTATATATTATATCAGGCTCAATAAAATAGTATAATTCTACTATTTGAGTTTTTTTTTTACCGCACCCGGATCATATTCCATTCATCTATACACACGGTCAATCAATAATCTTCCAGTGATAATATATAGTTTCCTTTAATGTATTATTATTCAAATGGAGGCTGTTTCAAAACGTTAAAAAAATAAAAATAAATACTCAGTATGTAATTATAAAGAGTATGTAAGCGCGGCCACTCTGGTTTTGGCCAATATATTGTTTAACCTAAAAATCATTCTAAAGGGACTTGTCCCAGAATAATGATTAACTATTTGTTATTGTTCGTCAACTTTTATTCAAAAATCGGTTTAAAAATAACTCAGACTTTGAACTTTGAAGAGGCAAAAACACGGATTATACTTTTTCTACTGAGGAACCACGTTACTTTATGTCTAATGGAAACGTATACATAAAAAAATTCTTATTATTAGCTTCGGTCTGACGATTATTTTTCATTTAACTTATTATTTTTGAGAAAATAACTTCGTTGATGTACGCTTTACTAATATATTGTAAATAATTAATTTAGAAAATTTCTTAAGCACTGATATTTTGTACAAAAATTTGAATTACTGAGTATCCAGTTTTGCATGTATGATATCTATTTAAATTGAATGTATATTGGTTGATAAGAAGATACATAACGATAAATTGTTTTTTTATTTATTGTTTATTTTATTTATTTTTTTTTTTTTATTTCTAATAATTACTGACCAGTTTTGCTAGTCAGCTTCCAATAAGTGGAAGATTCCATCAAATTACAATAAATAACGAAACTGTAAATCAATGTATTGTCAGAAAAGATGAAGATCACATGAATGCACAAAAATAGCACATCTCACTTTAACAATCTAAAAAAGGCTAAACACATAGTACTTAGTACATCACTCCTATACAGTTCAACATGTTCGTATGAACTATAAGTACAATGTTTTGAAATGATATTCTGAGACTAGTATTTTAAGTTAAGTTTGAAAACATAGTATATCACTCCAAAACATAATTTTTCATTCATACTTGTTAAACAGTTTCTGAGTGTTGTACTATCTCTATTTACTTAGCTTATGTTTAGACTGTTGAAGTGGGATGTGCAATCTCCTGTTTGAATTTATGTTATCGTATATTTTTCAGTCCTGATGATGCCTAGATTGGAGAAATATGCCTAATTAGATACGTACTACTATTTGAAAGAGTTGAGGATTTCTTTTGCAATAAATGTTCCAATCACAATCGAAAAGTAGTGAAAGAATATATATTTTTTTCTTAAATGGGAGAGTCGATATTGGTTATTTTTCCTCGATGCTTTTACATCTACAATATATTAATTAACATGAAACACGAAAATCATTTTTAAAAAACTTACAATAATAAAATTTATAATAGTAGTTTATTACTTTGTAGATTTATTTAAAAAATAAAATTAAAACAAAATTTGTTCTTTTATAATATTATTTTTGTAGAAAGTGGATTTAATGTGTTCCTAAGGATTTTTCCCCCCTCAATCATTCTGATTTATATTAAATAAATTAAATAGTATAGTTAGTAAAAATCATTATTTAATTAAAAACCTATTTGATTGTAATATTATCCTGCCCAATATAAGTACTAGATTTTTTTCTTTGATTGTTGAAAGAAAAAATCATCAGTGTACCGATATTTTTTATCACCAATTAATGGTGGTATAAAACTTTCGTAAATAGTTATTCCGTTGAAATACCGGATACGGTACCCACTTTTTAGCAGTTATCATTCTTAATGTGAATCTTATTGACCCATGTCTAAGATTTTTTAAGAATTGTTTAGGGACAATAGAATACAAATATTGAGCAATGGAGGTTAGGGTCCACCATTTTGTCTACCTGCATCGTGATAGCTTACCTGGGCCGAAGCGATCTCCAATGGCTGCTCTTCCCGGTTGTTATTTTGAGTAATTTTAATTTTTATCAGATTTTTTTTTTAAATTTTGTATGAGACATTTTTATAATATATTACAAAGGTTGTAATAAAAGTGTATTGATAGTGGTTAATGAGAAAAAAAATTATGACTGTGATTTTAATGGATATTTGACTTATTGGATATAAATGTTTTGACCTGGGCAGAATAGCCTGTATGAAGTTTTTGGAATGATTAAATGATATGTTTCATAGTAAATTAAGATTGTCCCTGAACATGGCCGAATTGGCCGAAACGTTGGACGTGTAAAAACAATAAAAGTTTTGAGACTATAATTTGGATAGTGTTTTGAATTATTTAGTAAATAATTGCCAGTCTCAAGAAAGAATTTTAAGATTATAAATAAGTAATAATATTATTTTCTTCTCAAAAAAATTAACTTAACATCCCTTCATCTCTTATAAATTTCTATAATTTCACATGTCAAGTTTTTATTTATTTTATGTAATGTAATTAAATATCCTAATATGTTTGGATTCTTTATTAGATTATTTTTCACTTATATTATAAATTAGATTATCAGGGTTATAAAATCTAAGACCTCAGTATTTTTTTTTTTTTCTTTCACTCGTTTATATTTCAATATGAGAACTAATGTGATCTAATCCAAAACTTTTTAGACCACAATTGTATTCCATTTCTACTAAACAGATTTATTTGGATGCCTGGGATTTGACAGCAACTTTTCCGCTAAAATCTACTCTCCGTAAGTGCCGCTTTATGTCATCGGTTTAACAGTATTCTAACGATTTTGTTCGTAATATCAGTGAGAAAATTAAACGTTCTTAAATATGAGATATGTCTTGTCTTCATTGAAATAGTCCTATAGGGTTCGTTGTATAAATTAACTCATTAATCAAAAGTAACTTAACTAATTTTTATTTAAATAATTAAACATTTCATATTTTTAGTGATAATAATAAAAAATAAATAAATATGAACGAATGAATTAAAAAAAAGACTTAATATATTGCGCATAAGTCTCAAAAGGTCATAGATAATACAAAATTGGTCGATAAATATAAACATAAATAAACCGAATTGTTTTCTTGTTCCCATGGTTGTTATGTTATGGGAATGTTTTTTTTTTTCTATTTTATAGAAAGGTTTTTGCGATCACTGTGTATTTTATAAAAAAAAAAGTAATAAAGTATAGAAAGAAAAAAAAATAAAAAGATAAAACAACCAAAATAATGAAACAAAAAAAGAAAAGTCATATACTATTATTATATATTGCTTACTTTTTATGCCTGTATGTTGTAAGATTTAAATAAGCATGCTCGAATGAAGTTGTGAAGCACATCTTCGTGTTTTTGAATACCGTTTTTCCCTATGGTGTAACAAAAAAAGTTTTTAGAGATCAATGTGTAATATTTTTTTTTTTTACAAGTACTAATTAAAAGGCTAGGATAAAAATTTTATTTTATTTTTTCATGCTTACACAGTATGGGTATTCATGATGTGTTAAATGTTATAAGTTTATGATTGTCAGTAGCCCTATTTAAAGTCATGTTAAATGTATAAAACCTCCTAGCGGATTTTCTGTGCAACTTGATTTATAACCTTTCCAAAACTGCATGTTATTGTTTACTTATAAGTTTTGATTTAAGTAATTTATTACAACATGCCTAAATTGAGTGAACAGTGGAAGTTGTGTGAAAGTTTGACTACTGAGTGTCTTGTTGATCTTTTAACTTGTGAGGAAGAGAATAAAGATGAGCTAATTGACAACTGTCATTACATTATTATTGTCATCCATTGCTTTATTAGTTTTAAAAACATCCAAAACAATACTAACACAAGCTACGAGCAAGTAACATGTATAATACTACATTGATTTTTACATTGTTTGTGACTACAACAAACAAAATCGCGTGGAGCTCTGCTGGTCTGTTTCGTGACGTCATTTTCCATTTAGCATACTCGCAACCATGTTATATCGTTTTGACATAAAATAAAAGAAGGAAATATTTCTCCGTTTAACATGAGTTTTTCCATTACATTAACATGTTAAACTAAAGATCATGAATACCCCTTATATTGAAAAAAAAAATACAATCCGAACCACAGATAATAAACTATAGTAATTTAATTTTAGCAACGAGTACTATTAAATCAACAGTTGTAAAATTTGGGTGAGTCTTTTTAGTACTTATCAATTTTTTTTTTAATGCTAAATCAGAGAATGTTTAATTTTTTTTTTTAAACTAAAAATATTCGTCCCAATGGAGCCATAGTGACTCGAAACCTTAATATTTTGTCCTGTTCCATCGGTTTCATTCGGTTTATTTTTTATGAGGAACACATACAGCTTCATATGGGGGTGTTTCTTCGTTTGTATAGTCGGAAATATGTTATGTGTGAACTGGGTTTGGGTTGGCCCCGACGAGACAGAGGGAGAGAAACTAATGAACCTAGGGTGCAAGCCACTTCCTCCAGATGATGAATCCCCCTTAACCTGCATCTCAACAATCTTCCATCGCTTGCATTATCTCTCAGATTTTTTTTTTTTTGCCTGATCTGAAATTTTGTTAAAATATTTAAATGTTTATTTATTATTATTCTTGATAATTAACTTATTTCTTGAAATTCGGAAGGATTTTTCTTATTATTTTATTGTGATAATCTTTTTTCGGTTCATTGTGCAGTGGAATCCCCTTTTAAACAGAATAATGTGGCTTGATTTAATCCGGATAACGCGAGATTTAAAATTAATAGCTCTTAGGAGTAGCAATGAAAAATTCTTGATATTAATGACAGTTATTTATTTAATGTAATAAACTAGATGGAGATTACTCCATTTTGTTTTAAATGAATTTAGCTCTCCAGTTAGATCTAAATAATAATCTATGGTATGAGTGGATTCCCAAACCCCTTGTATATTGAAGGATTTTTTTTTTTTTTTAACGTTTTGTATGCAGAAGGATCCTAATTTTCTATTAGGGGGAAAAACAAGTTAGGTTACTGAATTTTTTTGAGGATAATTAATTCAGTCTAAATGCTGTTACATCATTGTAACTGTGTCATCGAAACTAGTACATCCACAATCGATCACGCATTACAAAAACATAGCTGCCTGCACTACACTGTTCATAGTAATTAATTCAAAACCCCCTAAAAATGTTTGAAAAACTGGAAATTGATTTCTTGGCTCAACAGGTGCTTGTGTATTTATAAACATATATATTATACAGCACAAATATATTAATTTTAATTAACTTAACAGTTAACACTATAAAAATAAATAATTCATGTTAAATACAGATCACTTACATGATTTCAATTACGTAATTAGATGTAAAATACGTGTTATGGATCTAATTTACATCCATGCATATTTAAAATTTTAAAAATTCCAATACGACATTTATAAATGCCTCTTAAATTGTGTTATTTAGACATTTGTATAATAGAAAAATAGCTCGTATATTAAGATAACGTTTACAAAAATTGCCTTCGACATTTAATTAAACTTATATTTGTAAAGCTAAATTTAAAATAGAAACCTTATCCAAGGGCAAGAATGGATTTATATAAACATTATCATTTTTTTTACGAAGTAATCTATAGGAATATATCCAGACATCGTTAACACGTTGGTAAATTCATTTTAATTTCTATTTATATAGTTACACCACCGGTCAAAAGTTGACAACTTTAATTTTTCGAGAATTTAAACATTTTGGAATAAATAAAACGAATTAGAATTTAATATAATACTCAATATTACTTTATATAATATGAAATAATACTATTTTTTAGGATAAAATATATTTATTGGAAAGAGAAAAACTTTATTCAAAAACCAATCTCGCCCAACTGCATAATATTGGCATAGTCAGTAAATATTAAAATACATAAAGGAAGTCCATGAGTTTTTTCTTATTGTTCTAGTTCTTTAGTCTTTTTGTTTTTCTATAGTTTTCTTTTTTTCTCATATTTTTTTTTATAAAATTATTCATTTTGTTCTTCTATTATTACCCTAAATATCTACATAAAATTTTCTCTCAGTATAATGAATAGTAAAAAATTTAAATATAGAAAATATATTTACATAAAAATCCAGTACGGTCATGCACTATCATATTTCATTAAAATCGAAAAAAATTATCAACATATATGCATAAAAAAATAAAGAAATTCATTTAAATAAAAGTAATAAATATATAAGTGATAATTATAAATATTTAAAAATAAGGGGTAATAGATAGACAAATAACTATCTAACGTATCACAAACGTCTTATTTATTTATTAAATAAAAAATTATCATAAGTACGTAATATTTTCGTCGTACTTCAATTTACTTTTAATAGCTTCTGTGCTGTAATGATTCAATGAAATAATTATTAATGACTAAAATCATTTACAAAATTTATTTATTAGTAGTTTCTATATTCGCCAAAATAAATATAAGTTTTCTTTTAGTGTTATAAGTAGTTTTAATGATATGGTGCTCTAGGGGGCGTGTACCTTAATACTTCAACATTTCATTTCTAATGACTTTTCCTGTATCCGTTGTATAGTTTAGGTAAAAAAGGAATCTTTTTCTAATTAAAAATAAAACTGAAGATATTTGTTTTTTTTGTAATTCCTGGAACAGCCCAATTTTCTTTCCCCTAACCATGGATAGCAGTGCCATCAATTTCGTCTCTTAACTTTACTTAGTTTTCATAAAAGTAATTAAAAATTGGGTTGAAATAAATTCTTTTTTTTTTTTTTATCCTCTTGGGCTCTTGGACTATATAGGGTTTAATACAGAAAACACGATCTTCGACTTGTAACTGAAAGGTAGTAAAGAGTTAAAATATTTTATTTACTATTTGCTCAAAAAAAGTAGCACATCGAGAACACATTTTTGCGTTTACTTTCTGGTGCGATGTTTTCCTACTGTTTTAAACTAAAAATATGTAGAAAAACAAAGTAAAGGAAATTATTAATTATGAATCACCTCACTGTTATGCAAAAGTTTTTTTTTTCATCTTAACCGTTTTATCAATTATAGCCTTATGGTAATTGTATATAATAATTAATAATAATATATATCTTTATAATTATATTATTTGAATAGTTTTGATAATTTATGGTTTAGCTTTTTTTTCATGAGTATGTCAGTGTCTTACAAAAGAGTAAAAGCTTCTTATCTGTTTCTGGAATTATGAGTGGCATAGATAATTATAAATATATGTACGGATAATGTATGTATATTACATAAATATAATATTGTGTGAATTACTGTATGCTGTATTCAACAATTACTGTATGATAACTGGCCAGGTGAAGATCCCAGATGTGAGCATTAGGGGAGCGTGCCCGGATTTCCGTCCAGCTGTCTCTTCTTAATTACCCCCTCTTCCCCCCCTCAGTTGACTTTCCCCCTCCTAAAATCCCGTTCCAGCCAATTATCGCAACGAATCAACAGGTTTCTTTTGATTGGCCTCTTGGCAACTCCTCTCTCAAACAATGTACCATTACATATAATGTACTGAAAATCACACCTGAATACCTTCAAGTTTTGTTCGGTAGTTGTCGTGATCATTAAAAAAAAAACCCTAACGTAGTAAAAATAAAATCTTTGTAAAGCTTTGACAGTTTGTAAAGCTTTGACAGTTTGTAAAGCTATCATCTTGAACAGCCCTGATGCAACCCTACAAAGTGGGACGAAACGTCGGATAATAAATAGTTGTAAACTATTTGTTCGTTTTTACCGCTACCCTGACCATCTTCTTGATATCTTATTTCATAACCTTAATATTCATAAATAATCATAACCTATTCATAATACTAAATGCATGTCAATATTGAATATAACTAACGATCATAAAAGTAATTCTGGGATTATTTCATTTTCTAAAAATTTATACTACTCGATAAATACTCGAATAAAGCGAATTGTCATAATTAATCAATTAGTTTGTTCAGTATACTTTGGATTCAAAATTAATAGAATTATTCGAAACTTAAATTTACTTAATAAACGAAACTTAAATATCTCACATCTTGAGTCGTTTTAGGGACTGTTGCCCCGATTCACGCCATATTTATCCGTAGAATATTAGTGTCATTTCATGTTAGTTCTGATTATGTTATTATTAATCTTATATCTAATAATGGATTTCCTTTTTAGGAAGTCTAGTAAGTCAATTTGAATAAATTTTTTGTGGTTAAAAACTTCCGGAAATTGAATAAAAACTTCCGTCTGTGTGTATGTCCACAATGTCTGAGGTTCTATTTCTTCCATATACTTTGTCAGTTAGGCATGAATCGATGTGTTTGTTTGCGTCTGTGTGTATCTATGTTAAAAGATTATATTTGATGTAATTAATTTTTCTGCCAAGGTTTCTTCTTTATTTTATTTATTTATTTATTTTCTTAATACATCATTAAATATTGAATAATTAGTTCTAAAATTACATATGTAAGCCAGAAAAAGTATTGAAATATACAATTTTCCACTCTTTTTCCGGCTTACATAAATTATATATTTTATTAAAATATTAGATAATATTATTAATATTAATATTAGAATAGTCAATTTCAATAAATTTTTTTTGAGGTTAAAAACTTTTCTAAATTTTCTTTTTTGTTTTACAACGTTTAGCGACTGCTTTCCCATATTCATGTACCTTAATAAACCTACAAATAATAATTCATTTTAACAACACTTCTCATCCATGGGTACTTTTAAGTCATATAATTATATTTACCTCATTTTTGTCAAAGTTTTAATTTCACTAAGGAAATCATGTTATTTTTCTTTCTTCTGTCCATGCGACCCCCTTTTTCGAATTTCTCTTTCCCTCAAGAACCTTGATTTCTTTCAGTCTTTTCCTATATCTTTCTCCGTCCTGGTCTGTTATTCCTAGTCCGTTTCTTCCTTCAACTGCCTGATGTATCCTCGGATTTTTTGGAATATTTCCTTGTTTAGTCTTTCCGAGGACATTCTTACCATATTTTCGTGAAATTTCTGTCTCCTGATCCTTATTTCTGTTTCTAGGTCCTTTGTGTCTTGGTAGATTTCTTTATTAGGTCTTAGACTGTGTGTCACCTTCTTGTGTCTTTTTGGGGCCGTAGATTCTTCTTTGGATTCTTCGTTCTATTATCAGTAGTTCTTCCAGACTGGGGAGGCATGTGGTTTCTGTCCCGTATAGAATTACTGGTTTAACAACTGTGTTGTATTTTCGCTTTAGAATTTAGAATTGTTTAAATAAAATAAATTTTAATCATTTAAATTTCAAAAACTGTTTATTAATATTTTAAATGTCCAACTTTTCAGCCAACCTGGCTATCATCAAGGACAATCTTATTATAAATTCAATGCTCAAATCCATCTATTAAAATTTTTTGTAGGCTGTTCTCCCCAAACCTAACAATTTTAGTCAAATTTACCTATTTTATCACTTTTTCATTTAATTTTAAAACTTTCAAGTTCAGATTATGAACACATTACACGTTACACTATTATCACTAAATTAATTAAAATTAAAAAAAAAAAGTGAACTAAATTGTTGCAATAATCAAATGTTATTATTTTAAATGAATGAATCAGATGATTGGGATATTTAAAAGTAAAAAAAAAAATGTTACTAACCACTGAAATTTTCAAAAATAACAACCCTGCCTTAGAAACCCTACATTATAGCAAAAACGTTTCCTGATCTACGGTGATTTAAAGGGGACCATCACAATGTAGGGAGCCAAACATTTCCGAATTGAGGCATTTCTCTTCATTTCAATTGGTTTCCAACTCGAGCATACTATTGCTTACATCTTATATCTTTGCTTTCACCTACTGACTTCCAGAAGGAACCATTGTTCACAAAGTTTCATACACATAATGAACCTTGAGTTTCTTCCTGTCTTATCCTTTTGGGAATCATATTACTGCGTATGGTGTTAATATGATTTCCATAACCTGCTGATTTGAGCTTGCAATTCCTGATTGGAGAGCTTCTCTTGTTGAAAGTAAATTATCTTATTACTGTTTTTCTTGTATAGAATCTAAAATTCATAGTGTTACCTTCATATACTTGACAAATGAACTCATCCATATCTTGCTTTCCGCTAGTAAGTCTGGTAAAGTACCAAGAAAAGTTCAACAGCCGCAGTAGTATACTTGAAAAGCTTTCCTTCAAGTCATATTGCCTTTGTTTACAAAAGAAAAATATTGTAACAACTAGATAATAAACGTAGTCTTTGTAATGAGGAGACATTTAAAGAGTCTAGGGTATTGTGAATTAAAAATTTCTTCTTACCATATACTTTGAGCCTGCTTCCTCTTGATGTAATTTCAACATTGTGATATCTGTGTAAATAGTTTCTTTTCACTGGTTCTTCTGGAAGAATATTTAACACGTCATATCTCGACAAGGGGTTGAGATAGGATGGTGAGGTTCGCAGTCCTGAACATTTTTGGGAAACTATTCTTTTATAATTTTTGGGAAACTATTCTATCCTCATTTACTCTTGGTACACACTCGTTATTCGAATTAATTCACCTTGGATAATGTTCACTGTTATGAATTGTATCCATAGCAACACCATTCACTGCTAATTATCACAAATATACCTATAAACAATGTTTTGTCATATTTCATAATAGTCTTTATTCTTAATCTATTTTATGTTCTCTTTTGTTTATTCTTCCTGGTACTTTTTATTTTCATTGTAATAAATTAATGTCCTATAATGAATGTTGCGAAATATTTTGTAGTATAGATAAAAAATAATAAACCAATTTAGTTTAGTTTAGGGACAGCTCGTAGTATTGGAATACTTCTACAATTAATTACAAAGAGCTTTGGTATTTCATATTTGATATTAACGACAGTGGAATAATTTTGAAACAATTTTAGCATCAGTGCGGTTCTAGCGGAACCTCCCATCTCAGATTTCCAATTTTATCTTCCTCCTGAAGGATGATGATATCTCTCAATATTAGGCATTATCGCTTCCTTATCTGGAAAGTAATGTTCTAGGAAATTGTTTGCTATTAAAGTTTCGTATTTCAGTTCTTTTATTTTTTTTCTCGCTAGTTTTAACATGACCTGCAAAATTTCCTGAAATAATTTCAATACTGTTAAAAGATAAGATATCTCTGGATGTGAAATTATATCTATTGTTATATATTGTTATAATCGATAGTGTCACATGTTACTGTAAAGAATGGTCTTGAAAATAACTTTTAAAAAATAATAGGCTTATTAATAAATAAGTAGATAATTATAATCATTTAAAAACAAACAAATATTACAAACTGAAATTCGTAATATTTTATTCAATTTGAATAAACATGGGGAATTTTTCCATCAATATATTTTTTTTTTCGGTCAGCTCTACAGACTTAATAGATTTTTTTGGCCAAACCAGCCTTCTTCACGCTTGTCTATCTTGGGCTACTGCTTTCCAGTTTTCTGCATGCAGATCTTTCGCATCTTTGTTGATTCTCTCCATCCATCTGGTTTTTGTTCTCCCACGTGGTCTCTTGCCTACTATACTGGCATTTATTGTTGTGTAGAGGCGTCCTGATGGATTGCTTCGACCCACATCTTAATATCCTTGCTTTCATATCATGAAATATTGATTGACCAGTCTCTGCAAGCAGTTCACTGTTAGTTCTTCTCCGTGTGTTAAGGCTCTGATCTTAGATCGTTCCTGTAATTGTGTGTGTGTGTGTGTATATATAACATACTAATTATATTAATAGTGAGATAATGATATTAATAAATTATTTATTTATTCCGGTAAACTTTAGAATTCCCTCTGCATTACTTGTAGGGATTGCTATAGTATTCACAAGTTCAAATACGGTTTTTCGGTATTTACTGGAGGTTTAAATTGTCTCAAATATATGTTCTAGGTCGCCAATTTAGCGATTTTATGTTACTTTTATGTCTCCCTAACGGTCGAAATTAAGTTGCATCAAACAATCTATTGACGTTATACATTATCATCCAAGGAGGCGAGCCCAAACTGTCCTATTACAGCTCAGAGCGGTACTGCAAATGCTTACGATTAGAATTAGTAGTCTGATATTCGTATCCGTGCCAACAAGGTTGTAGTTGTGAAGAAAGTGGGTGATACTTCGAAAAAGTTCAACATTTTTTTTTTAATCGGTGAGTTTGTTATTCATATTATATTATCATATCATAGTTTAGGGTTCAAAATATTTTTGAGATTTATACTCATAATTAATAAACCCATTAAAAATCCGTTTATCATTATTTATATGGTGGCACAATGTAAAAAATGTTCAAAAGTTATTAAAGTGAATGGACAAACGGACTCTGTACACATTTAAAAACGAAACAAGATATAAATTTGTTAAAGAGGAAAGAATCTCATTGCAATGAAGATACAAATTAAACTTTCTAAGCCGAACCCAACCGAGATTTTAGATTATTTTGGGGAAAAAAAAAACAAGATTATTTGGATGAAATTATAATTAAAATGACAGCATTGGATGCTTCGCCATTTCGAGTTTCTTTAATTATTATTCTATCGCATATAAAAAAAAAATTGGAAATAGGACTTACACGTGTTTCGGGAAATATGCCAGCCGATAAATATGTGTAAGTGCTTAAATCTAAATTAGGAAAACATGGATTATCCCTTAAAGAAGGTATTGTATCCATAACGACTGATGGAGGAACGGTTATGAAAAAAGATGGAAAGAGTGCAAATCATGGATGGAATTCAATTAGGAGTAATAGATGTATTATACCAAAAAATAAAGAACAGAAGAATCCAAATACTATGTATACAGAAATTTCTGATTCCGACTTTGAACAGAGTGAGAGTGATACTGACAATAAATATAATGACCATATAATTGTTAAAGAAGATATTACTAATGAGGAATATCAACTCATCAATAATTTCTATAATTAATAAAGTTCGAAAAATTGTTAAGATATTTAAACGTTCCCAACAGAAAATTATTACAAAAATATATACTAACATAAAATAAAACTAAAAAATATCTTAATATTAGGGGTATTTATGATATTGTGTTAAATGTTGTAAGAATAGTATTGTGAGCAGCCCTATTTAAAGTCATGCTAAATGATTAATGCATAACAGCTCCTAGCGGATTTTCTGAGCAACTTGTTTAGTAACCTTTCCTTCCAAAACTTCATGTTATTGTTTACTTCTAAATTTTGATTACATTAATTTATTACAACATGCCTAAAATAAGTGAAAAGTAGAAGTGTAGAAGATCGGCTACTGATTATGTTTTTTAAAAAGTCCATTTTTAATCAATTTACATAATTATGATGATTTTAAAAATGAAAATGTAAAAAGGACTAACTCAATCAAATTTATAGTAAATTTTCTTAAATTTTTTTACCCAACATTCAGAAAATTCGGTAAAGTCATCGAAGATGATGACACTAATCAATAATAAAAATGAATTCTCTTGAACAAAAATTAGAATTAGCCGTACCTAAAAACATTTCAAAAGTGATAAAAAATTAATTTATTTGAAGATGAGGGATTTAGAGGTAAATACTTGGAAAAAAATATGTAGGGCATTACTAGCAGTACCACCAACTAGCAAAGATGCTGAAAGAGTGTTTTCAACAGCTGGTAATTTTTGCATAAAATTACGTTTCAGATTTCATGACAGTGCAATTGATTCATTATGTTTTTTAAGATCACATTTCAAAAATTTGTGATAGTACGACAGATAGAATATTGATATTCACACTTTTATGTGATTTATATACACAAGATGTTTCTTGTCCATTTACTTTTTCGTGATTCTTTATAAACTGTTATAATTTATAAGTTACAAATGATTTTTTCTGATATATACTCTCTTTGACTTAAAACTGAGAAATAAGACAAACATTTCTAATAATTTCTACTACCGGTATTCCGGTATTAAGATATAAAAAATACTGAATACCGGTATTGAACTCTTGGTCCGATATTACAATCCCTAATTACTAGCTATATGTGGGTTAAGGTTAGAGACGTACTGGTTAATCGGGAATTGGATGAAAGAGTCGGATCATCTAAAAGAATCACAATTCATTTGGAGTCGGCCGGTTCTGTATTCAGAAGAGTCGAAGAATTCGTATGGGAGGTACTTTGTACTATAAGTAGTTTGTTTTTTATTTTAATTAAATTTATAAAAAATAGTAATATTATATTATTACAATATTAAGTACAGAAACGAGAAGGGGGGACTTTATTAAAATATAAAGTTGTGTTCTCCAACTTCATTGGGTTGCTGATTACACAGCATACTTATTTTAATCAAATCAGACAATATTTATATTTATTAAATAAATATACCAAGCCTCTATGAAAAGGAGCAAGCATTCTGTGAATTTCACTGTACTTTTGTGAAATTTACGATGGATCTAAATGAGGCTTGAAAACGGTTGATGTTTATTTTTAGTGTTATGCTTTTTATATCTATTAATTTCAAAATGTATTTTTATTTATTTATTTTCCATTTTTGCCTGAAAAATAATAAGGTGTGAGCTTTTTATTTTAAATAGAAAGAATCAAGAATCATATCGTTCATTTGATCTCGTACTTATGGCTGTATTTTTGATATGCAACTGCTATTAATTTTTAATCAGAATTAATTTCCTCATTTATAAAAAAAATTAATTTATAATTGTTAAAATGTCTATTCAATCATTAATGCTCCTGAGACTTTTTTTTTGAGTGAATTCCGCTCTAGGATTATCCAAGGAAAAAGTATTTTTAGATTTCACTGCTACTGTTTCGCACAAGCTATCTGGGCCCTGTTTCATAATGAAAAGTAATAGTATTAGTTCATAGTACAAGTGAAGAAACTAGTGTGGTAATAATACTAATACTTATTTTTTTCATGATAGGGATGACTACTATTAGTGATATTACAGGAGTTAAAAAATACTAAAGTACAAGTTACTATTCTACAAGTTTGTGTAATTGAATTAAGATAAATCTACAAGACTAATAGTATTAGTTTGTACTTTATTATGAAACAGGTCCCAGATGTACGAACTTTTAAGCCATATCGACACTTTTCCACTCTCCATTTGTCAAAAACATCTACAAACCTTTGGCAAACTAACAAAATAACGAACTTGTGTTGAATGCCATACTTCGGACTTGTCTCAGCTATTGCCTATCGGTTTTGAAGAAATTATTTTTATTATGAAAAGAAACGAAATGAAAGAAAACATGAAATTAGTTTTTGGTTATAATATTTTTATCAGATACTTATAAATTATAAGTATATTTTCATAACGGTATGTTTCTGCGGTGTTAAAATATTCTGATAAAGTTAATTGAAAAGAATTTATTTACTCTTATTAAAATATACTGTCTTAAATTATAAATTAATTATTTTTTTCCGAAGGTTAGGAAATTTCTTTGACTATTTAAAACATGAACTTAATTGTGTTTTTTATTAAATAAATCAAAACTTGTATCCTTGTTTGTCTCAACACTTATTTATTTCATCAGTCCAACGTTTCGGCCATTTTAGCCATGCTCAAGGAGATCTTCAATTATAAATTCTTCCTCACATTAAATTTAGAATTTTTTTTTGCAGGCTATTCTGCCCAGGTCATTCATTAATTATAAGTTAAAAACCTATTCTTTTATTTAAAATCATAAATATCTAATTTTTCTTATTTTAAAAATATCCACCAAAATCGCTACCATATACACCTATTAATTGTGTTATTAGTTGGCAATTATCAGACAAACGTCTAGCAATCGCCTCAAGCTCTTTTTGATTTATGCCAAAAAACCGATACAATTGAGTGATCGGCTAAAATTTAGCCAAGGTTGTACAAGTGAATCCAGATTCCACACACACGCTTTCGCTAGTATGGCAAATGTGTGGATACAACATTCTTTAATACAGATACAGCATCTATATACAACAACCAAATCATTAGAAATTCAAAACATTCCTAGATATAATTAGTCATAATATATGATATTTATTTAAAAATTAAGTTATTTCCTATACTTATTCTAAACATCATGACGAAATAAAAAATTTAGAATTCTGTCAGCTTATTTTGAATACATTTTCAGGAGAATTTGTATGAATCTTATATTAAGAAGAATCTTAAATATTTTCTTGTTACTTGTTAAGTGACACCATTACGACTGTCCGAAAGTTTGAAAGGCTTTAAGAGGATTCACTAAATTGGCCCTTTCTCTTTAGTTAGGGGTAGTTTTCTAGTCCTAATCATCGCGTTAAACCAGAGTTAATTAAACCAGGCAGCATTTTCGACTGACGTCAAGTCTAATACCTTTCAAAAACCACCTGACTAATTAGCTTTTAAACTAACATTCTTTTTAGTCAATCATTGTTAGCATTATGTATCTTATACGACGAGAAATATAAGTATGTATAAGAAGATCCTAAGACTAGTAATTTCTTACACACCTCTTCGCGTATTCTTACAGATTTATTTTTGGTTACAGTTATATAAATTATATAATACAAATATATAAAATTAACATTAATTAAAGTTATATACTAATTTAAGTTATTAATTTATAAGATTCTCATAAAAAGGAAGTATAACTTTAGTCCATTTCCAGTCTGAAAAATATGAAACCTTCGTTGAGGATTACTTAGCACCGAATTAAAAACGTCCCTCTGTTTCTCGGGAAGATAAAAAAGTTATGAATAAAATTATTTATTTTAGATATATTTTTTTCAATTTCTTGAGACTGGTATTTATTTATTAAATAAATCAAATGGTATCCTTGTTTAGTCTCAACACTCTTTATTATATCAATAGTCCAACGTTTCGGCCAATTCGGCCATCCTCAAGGACAATTTAAACATTTAACAGCTTATTATACATTCATTTGTAACAATCATAACAACAACATTATTACTAATAATATAACATAACTTCAAATATAAATTCACTTCGCATCAAAATTTAAAAATGTTTTGCAGGCTATTCTGTCCAGGTCATTAATTATAAGTCAAAATCAACCTATGAAAAAGTCAATTAATAGAGAATCATATTATAATCACACTTACAACTGTGATTTGATTTATGTACTCCCATGAGAGAGAGACAGAGAGGGAGAGAGAGAGAGAGAGAGAGATTTTATATTGTTCTTGAATTATTTCCAATTTTACAATAAACCATGATGCTCTGAGACTACAGTGTCTCATTGAGCAATTCAAATTATGCAGGTTTCTGGGTACAACATGAGTTTTGTAAAAACAAGTACAACAGATAACTAAAAAAGAAAAGAATATTTTTAAACATGTTAACTTCTTAAAAAACTAAAAAGAGATATAATAAGAAGAAAAAAAAGAAAAGGCTACTGAGATAATAAGAATGAAATGAAAATGAATGCCCTCTGGAAATATTAGGTACATAAAATGATCCTATAAATACAAGTTAATTACAAAATAAAATCCTTCTTAAACAAAAGAACAAAATTAAAATGAAATAAGAAAGAGATTAAAAATAGAATATTCTCAGACAAAATTATATGTATAAAATAACATTTTATTAGTACAAATTAATTAAGAGAAAAAAAATAAGTATATACAAAATAAAATAAATCAATGAATAATATTCATATCAATGAATAAAAAATAAAACAAATAACATTCTTCTTGTTATAACCAAAATAAGATTTAAAATATACTACCCAATGGGACTATTGAATAAACGAAATAATCTTCTTGTAAATTCGAAGTTAATAAAAATACTGGTTTTTTTTTTTCTATAAGTGACAAAACAAAATTGTATAATTTAAATTAAATAAATATGTCAAAACATACATTTTTTTTTATTATTTTGCCCTATTTGTATTTAATTGATTTGAAATTAGTATTGTATCGAAAGTATGAAAAATCAGACAATAGACAAAACAAAATCTTTGGACATAACATCATATGTTAAGTGATGTTACTTTGTTTTGCGTTGTTTACTTGGGCAATGTGCCCCTAATGTCTGGTGCAAAGATATCTTTAGATCTGGATACTTTTTATACCTTATATCCAGGAGGAAATTTCATCTAAGAGATTCTTCTTCTTTATCTTCCTCTTATGCCATTAGCTAGAGTCGAAGAGCCTTAATCCAGCGTCACTATTCTTCCCGGTCCCTGCTTAGCCGCTTCATCTTCCAATCCTCTGGATATTCCTAGTTCGAGCCTCTAATACCTTTATAGGATTTATGTCCCCGTTCATGCGGCAGACATGCTCAAACCACTGGAGTAGCCGTTTGTCAAAGAAAGACATTAATAATTAATAATTAAAACTGAGAGATCCGAAATACCTTATTACTTGAAGAAGTAGCTATCCACTAATTTAAATTTGAGACATCGACTAACACAAAAAAAATACCAGATAGCCCATGATCATTTTTACTCTTAACTTTTCCTCCACCATTCGGTAGATAACTTCTTTTTGCCTTCTAACCCTTTCGCGCCTTTGAATACCCCTCGTGGGCCACAGAAATAACAATCTGAATTGAAGGAATGTTATCCGTTAAGGAGCAAAGAAACACACTTAGAAGTGACCTCAAAAAAATTTCCTCATTCCCCATTAAGTGAATTCAAAGTGTTTCAATAACTGATGCAAAACTTGGTGGTTGTATCTCTGTTATATTAAAGTAATACCCATTTATTAAAGCCGAATGCATCATTTCTTTATTAATTATTATAGATTATATTCTTGAAAAAACCTTTAAACCATAATTTTTTTTATTATAACACTTATTAATAAAATAAAAATTCAATGAAACTATATCCTTTCGGATTTTTAGAAGTTAATTTTTTTTTTACACGACATTTAGTATATTTTAATATACGTCTTGTTAATAATATATTTTTAGATTGATTTATTGTTCATATTAATTTAGAAATATATTGTTACTTCTCACATGAATTGTAACTAACGAAAAGTAAGGATTATTTTCTACAAAAAATAATAATTACCAAGGAAGTTGTCAAAATTAAATTATAGGTAGGGTACAATTGAAGAATATAAATTTTACAATATCTAATATTATACTCCCCGGGCATTATAAATTATCACTTGCATGTACATTAGTTGATTACTTATTTATTTATTTATCCTTAATTTATTCATTTGTGTTACATTTATTAATGTCTTAATTTAATTTATTTTAATTTTTTTTATCAGTTTTTAACCTATTGATTTAGTATCAACATTATTAACTATTGTTATTTTATTTTTATTTATTTACTACGTTTTCCTATTCTTTCTTTGTGTGTGCTTACTGAAGGTATCAACTATGTATGAGTTCATAAATTAAAAATACAACTAGTGTAATAACCTCAATATTTGTAACAGTTGTAATATTTGATATACTAGTTGGATGTGACGAGGGGATAAAATATGTAGTTTTAATAACAAACCGAAACATAAAGAAAAAAATACCAAGGAAAAAGAAATGAATACAAAAATAAAAATACAAATTGAATATTAAAAAAAGTGTTGTAAATATTCTATCATTGTATTTCGATTATATTACTTTTTTTGTATTGTCTCGTATGATAGATTAGTATCCTGTCAAGAAAGCATTTCTCTCTCTATTATAATTGTTTTCTTTTCGTAACTAACACACCTACATATTTGCTTTAATTGTAAAAACAATTATAATAATTGCAAAATTAAAAATTTTTGAATGCTCATGTTTTTTTAAATCTGTGAAGATGATTAAACTTGAGATTGTCGGCCAGTTTGTTAGTAACATTATGAAAGTATCAACTATGTATGAGTTCATAAATTAAAAATACAACTAGTGTAATAACCTCAATATTTGTAACAGTTGTAATATTTGATATGCTAGTAGGATGTGATGAGAGGATAAAATATGTAGTTTTAATAACAAACCGAAACAAAAAGAAATGAATACAAAAAAAAATACAAATGTAATATTAAAAAAAGTATAAATATTGGACCAATGTATTTCGATTATATTACTTTATTTGTAAGGTAGATTAGTATCCTGCCAAGAAAGCATTTCTCTCTCTATTATAATTGTTTTCTTTTCGTGACTAACACACCTACATATTTTTATAATAATTACAAATTAAAAATTTTTGAATCCTTAAGTTTTTATTTGTTTTATTAAATCTGTGAAGATGATTAAACTTGAGATTGTCGGCCAGTTTGTTAGTAACATTGAAATGAAGAGCAGCCCTGATTACAATAAGGTTCCTATCAAGGCTGAAGAATTATTTGTTAGTACGTGCGCGTGTGTGCGTGTATGTTGTGGGGGGGGGAGGAGGTTGGAAAAAACACACCACGTGTCTTTTCTCTCGACATCCCTCAAGCCACGCTCATTTGTTTCAGGTCACTAGCATTTATTAGTCTGTATCTACTAACCGGAGGAAAAGAAATTAATTATTTTTTTTAAGTACGTTAATATATCTAGTTTTGTTGTAAATTATATATACAACTATTTACACAATGTTAAATAATTGATTTATGGGTAACTTTATTGATAATTAAGGAGGACCATATTCTGGCCGGTGGTCAAGATAAACTCAAAAATAACAAATAAATGGTTTTAAGATTTTTAAAAATTTTCTTGACGCCGGGCCGTACTGTCTTTCATTCATTTAAACAATATTTTTTTTTTATCCACACATTATTTCCGACCTTTTGAAAGCCTCTGCAGATTCTATCATCATAATTTGAGAATCATCCTGCAAAGAAGACCCAAATGCCAATCATGATTATGATGCTTCATTAAATAAATGCATCAATAATGATAATGGATTCTAATTAAAAATTAAGTTCTAAAGCGATTTTGTTCTTCACGTTTTTTTGATTTTCCCCACCATTCGCATGCAAATCGTAAAAAAATAAAATAAAAAACACTTGCGATTTTTGTCGATTTTCGGACTTAGGCCCTCATCGGAGATATAAATCCGTTATACATAATACTTTCTATGAGAATTCGTTGAAAATTCCTCTTATCATTGGAAATTCCAGAGATTAGTGCGCTGAAGAAGAACTGGATCAGTTTACTAAGGCGATTGATTACATTACTAAAATAAAGTTTATTCACCACAACTAAGATCAAGATTCATACAGAAATTCTCGAAGAAAAGGCGGTTTCAAGCGAGTTTTGGACACGCTTTATACATCCACCATAAACGTCATACCCGCACATACAAATCCAAAAGAGCGTGAATCGCTTATTTAGGTGTATAGCCATTTCCATCTTTATTAGCGTATTTGGCTTGCTAGAAAGCCGATGTATTAACGTTAAAACAAACTTTAACCTTTGATGTACGTATAAAAGAGTTAATGTAATACCAGTTAAAAGTTAATTAAACTTTATCAATGTTGTTATAGATATAGGGGATAAATTGTAGTATATTTAACACAACTCCTTGAAACTTAGGAACTTAAGAGCGTAAAAAAAAGAATAAATGTTAATTAAACAGCAAGTGTCATTATTTTATTAAAATTTTATTTGTAGTGATATATATTTATCTTAATAATTTCTCCTACCGTTAGATGTGAAATAATTTTGTATGTATCCAAAAATTGTAAATAACTAATAGTGAATAAAGTTTTTAAGTATAAAACTCGGAAGGGAAAACAAGTTATTAATTCATCAGTTTTAATTGGTATTAAATTAGGTTTTAAATTTAGTTTAATACATTTCAATTTAATTCAATCCAACTGGATTATGTTCGTTAATTATATCAATTTTCAAGATCATGATTTTATGACTCGTTTTTCCCTATTGTAAAATAATATATAAAGCATATGTACATAGGTATGGGTGGACTTATGTTTATACTTTTTTGTTAAATTATATATTTTATTTTTATCTTAAAAAAATACTATTTTCTACGTGGCGAATTCTTTAATTTTTCAAACCTTAAATTAAGGTAGATTTCAAATTGATTTTTCCTGTCTAAAATGGAAATAAATAAAGATTAAATCGATTTTTACTCGCATTTATATGTTTGTCAAATAACCCCTTATTACTTACTCTATGTCTTTGCTTGTCACAAAAAAAAAATAATTGCTTAAAAAACTGTTGGCAACACTCTGATTGTTAAAAAAAAAAATTATAAATTATGTATAATTAACATTTTCAGTTGTAATAACATTTATAGATAACTATTATGCACCATCTAGTGATTTCTTAAACGTTTACGAAAAGTAACGTGATATAAACACGAATTTAATAATTTTTATTGAGATTATTTTCTTATGTTTTTGAGTTTGATTGTCACATTTTATGGATTTATGACATTTTCGAACATTTTTTATGTTTCAGTGTCATCTCGACATTAGTTACCAGTTTATACGCTACTCTGCTAGCAGCCCATTCCTCCATTGTGCTTTATTCCACCTTTAAAGAACAATCTTTCGTCGGAACGGTTTTCGATTTGAGAGGAAAAAAAACCTTGTTATACTGCTGAAGGTGAGTAATTTATTTTTCTATTAAATTTTCATTCATTATTAGTTGATTGAGAACTAATTTAAATCTCAACTAATGTATTTGTAATGATATGTCAGTGTATTTGCCCATTTGTTAGAAACAAGAAAAGTAGGGTTTATATATATATATATACATATATAAGTTGTATTATTTTGACAACTCCGTAAACTTAACAACGCTGCTTAGCTTGAATTGCAGCACATTTGGAAAAAAAAAATTATTTTCTATTTGACGTTTTCTATAGATAGCAGTTTACACTGTAGGTACTTTTTAACAACCCTATACTTGTTTTGAAATAGTCTATAGGGGTACCACAATAGAGAAAGAAACCCTTGTTTACGGTAATATCTTTGAAACACGTCCATTTAAAAATAAAACTTTTTTGTGTCAGATATGCCACTATTCAAAGCAGCGATATATACATTGGTTATTCAATTAATTAATAATTTCAAAGCGATTATTTTGTTATTAGTAAAATTTTAGTCTGTAATCACTTAGACATCTTGTATGTTAACATACCTATGGAAGCAAGTTTACCCCATGCAAACATTTTAACGATAGCTAAATTATTGTATAATCTGTGTTTAGAAATTACAAACTAATTATGTTTATAGTTAATATTGTGTTTGTATTTTTTTAAAGTTCCTGGATGTCAGCAATTTCAATGCGTAAATTTAAGAGTTTTCCTGATTGAATATTAATATCTTCTATTTTTATTAATAGTAATACTTTCTGCTTGTAAAAAAAAAAAAATAGAAGTCATTACAAGAGATTCCGTCCAAAATGAAAAAAAAAAATTAATAATAAATACATTAATTTTCGTGTAAATATTTTTAATATACATACAAAAGTACATGTACATATAAAATATATTTATTTATTAAATTTGTGTGTATCTAAAAAAATCTGCTTTTATTTACGTATATATGTATATATAAATAATTTTAATTATATAGATAATAGGTTGTACCTGAAGTGATAGATTATTATCTTAACTCTTTAGTCGGAATGTAGATACCTATAGAGAGATTCTCCCATATCTCGGTTTTGGTCTTGTGGTTCAATACCGTATTGTTGATCCTAATTCGACTTCAACATCAGCAACTTTTTTTTTTGTTTTATTTTTACTTTCTCGCACTCTGTAAACAATCGACAAAAATTGCTGGAATTTTCTGATCTCAGGGCTTGTTTAAAATACAATAAATTCAATCCCAGATATTGAATTTGAATGAATACAGATTTGTTTTTATTCACCTTAACTAATGAGAATCTGGTATTATCAGCCAAGAAAACTTATTCACTAATAGGTTAAATGTTTAATTCTTTCAGTTTTAAACAGTGTTCTGATTTTTCCATCATTGTCTGTTTATTTAAATTATTATCGGCTAAGTCCTTTGAATTTCAATTTTATTATGTACCTCGTCTCAAGGTACGTGTTATAAAATACAAAGACTTTTCTGATATTCCCTTTTGTGCAAATACTTCTTTTATTTCGATTCCAATTTCCTCTCTTTTATGTGGTATAAAGTTGCAAGTTTCCGAAAATTTCAGTGTTTTTCAATAGGAAATGTTAAGTTTCATGGAATCTTATTCTCGATCCAAGCACCCAACTGGAATATTTTGTAATGATTTTGTGTGATTAACACATCTAACCTCTCCCCACAAAAAAAAAAAATCCTCACTTCTTCCGAAAAAATGTTCTCCAAAAGTTCGTAAAATTTTAAAATGGGGCCAACTATTTCATTCGAACTGAATGTGTTCCTAAAAAAAAAAAAAGAGAGATTTTTTTTCTGTGATTTAGTACTAATTAACAATTTATTATTACTATAATATTACTCCGTTAATTTCAATATTTTTCCTAACTGCATATTGGAATAATGAAATTTTAGGCCTTTAGTTTTGAATAATTTTACGAATTTCGGAAACAACTTCTTAGGATAATTTTGTTTTAATATTTATTTCAGACTCATCATTTGAGAATAGCAGGTTTCACATTTTCGGTAAAATGTTTGTAGTTCGAGTTATTGTCCGATTGTATACCGAAACGTTGATGGGAGGATATTTTTGTTCATCACCGCTGTAAAGTACGAGGCATGTAGCGTGTTAGGTGTGAGCCTTCGAATATGGCAACAAATCCTCGAGGAGCAGACAGACATTTCTTCGAGTTGGCAGCTGCACACCCCCTACCCCGTACCATCATCCAAATGAGCTCACCGTTGGTCTTTTTTTCTTAGTTTTGAGGGGGGAAAAAATGGAACCATCTTTTTTGGTAATTGAACTGTTATGTATTAGCCCATATAAATTTATTTTTGTTGGTTTACTCCGATTGATTATATTTGCTCGTTACTAAGATTTTTTTTTATTGGCAAAAAAAAAAAAATTTTTTAGTTCCTATAATAGGTTATTTTTTATTTTACTATCATATTTACTGATATATTTTATATAAAGCTGTTAAATAAATAAGTCATTTTTTTTCTTTTGTAACCGTTTTGGCCCTTTCTTTTGACAATTTTCTCTTACACCCTTATTCTTTTTCCTATTACACATAAAGTTCTTGTTGAAATTTTATAAACTAAGATTTTCTTTCACTCATATTTTGTGCAAAATTTAATTTTTTTAAAAATATAATATAAAAAATTAATTTTGCCTAAAATATGAATGAAAAAATATTTCATATAATTTTAGCTGTGATATGTGTTTTAAAATAAATTAATTTTGTATGTAATATTGTTTAATATTTTGTAGTTTAAAACATCCCTAAATATAAATGACTAGTAGTTATAACAAATACTTCCAAGAGTAGTATTTATGAAAACATATAATTTTAGTAATGTGAATGGGGTTTAAAAAATAAAATTTTTGAAAGGTCCGGAACTGAAATGCAGAATAT
>NW_027115109.1:1062126-1066484 GCF_000696795.3 Halyomorpha halys
CTAATTAGAAAACTCAACGGCAGTTATTAGGCCTGAAAAACTAAAATTCATAAAAGTAACAAATTATCCAATCAGAGATTTTATTTTTTAATTTTCTATGTGATTGGTATGTTTATCAGTTCTTCTGTTAGAATATTGAACAAACATGGTACCATATAGTTCGAATACGTTTCCCAAATCTGTTATTATTTGATGGTTCGATAAAAATACTTCTTTTTTCTAATATTTTTTAATAAATATTATCGTTTCTGAATAAATTATTCCTTATGAAACTAGTTATTATTTTGTAAAAATAAAATAGTTGAGATGGCAGAGCTGCAACCATTTTAAAATTTTCTGTTTTATTACTGTTGTGCCTTACCATTCTTACATTTCATTGGTGTAGATTTTCAAGTTTTGATAAATGACTATAAGTACTGGTTCCATAGCAATCGATATCTTAATATTGGTTTGTTCACCATTTTTAAGGCTTCCCTGTTTAGTAAAAATTTGAAGTAATATATTTTGTATGAGCATACTCGTGATCCCTTTAAGACATTAACTATTAGAGTTTTCCAAGAAAAAAACACTCTCTACATTAAAACCTAAGTATTAATATTTTTCAAAAACATTTAATGTTTTACATGAACGTATTTTAATGTTATAATTGGTGAAAAAGTCAGTCTTGGGATTTGATTTTTCAGGGTCTCTGCAGAAGTCATATGAGGTGATTGAAAAATTCAGTTATGACATCCCTATTCCAGATTACTTTTATGAAAACTATGTATAGTCACAAGTCAGAATTGATGAGTCTGCCAAGAATAGTTAGAGGAATACAAAATGGGACTTTTTAAAAACGTTAAAAAAATAAAAACAAATTTTCTGGAAGATTATTGATTGACCGTGTGTATAGATGAATGGAATATGGTCCGGGTGCGGTAAAAAAAAAACTCAAATTGTAGAAAAATACTATTTTATTGAGCCAA
Organism: Halyomorpha halys; assembly: GCF_000696795.3. Taxonomy (NCBI): domain Eukaryota; kingdom Metazoa; phylum Arthropoda; class Insecta; order Hemiptera; family Pentatomidae; genus Halyomorpha; species Halyomorpha halys. The sequence goes on from NW_027115109.1 coordinate 1,063,092, forward strand.
CGTTTCATTTGATTTGTATTTTTTTACACCTCTTTATTTGTATTTTCTTTAATATTTCTTTTCTTATCTATCTGTTACTATTACCCTTTACATATACTATTTACAACCTTTAATTTTTCTTATTATATCTTACTTTTTTACATTTTTACCCCTGTTATTTTACACTTATGTTTATTTCTCTTTTTTTTTTCCTTTTGTAACTATGTGTTTGTATCTTTTTTAGCCCTGACGAAGCCCTGCAACGTGGGGCGAAACGTTGGCTCAATAAAATAGTATTTTCTACTATTTGAGTTTTTTTTTTACCGCACCCGGACCATATTTCATTCATCAAAACAAATTTTCATTCGAAACTCCATATTTTTTTTAATGTTCTGAAACAGCCACCATTTTGTATTCCTTCTTACTATGCTTGACAGACTCGTCAATTTTTATTAGTAATTATTCTCAGTTTTCATTAAAGTAATCAAAACGTGGGATGAAATAACTGACATTTTTTGTATTACACAGTGTGGCTTTGTAAACTACGAGACCATTTTAGAAAATTAGTGCAGTAATTCTCAGATTTTTCTAGAACTATTAATGTGGTCTTAAGGATTTTATCCTCAATCATCTTGATTGATATTTATTTAAAAATAAATCCTACTGAAAAAATAATGAAGTTGTTTTTATTGTAATTATATTGAGTGTGTTAGGTGGCAGTGCGTAAGAGCTGAGGTATGCTTAGGGTCTTAGTACTGAGCACTTTCCTTTCTCCCTTAGGGCATTGTCCCCATGGGCCTTTCCCATTCCTTCAACTAACCCTTTTGTATTTTCACTTAGAATGGCTTGTTTTAACAGATCCTTGCCTCAAGATAGGCAACCCAACCCCTTAAGTAGTCTCCAGTCTAAGTGAATCTGACTTCATAATTATTGTACCTAAAAAGTACCCCAAATTAAAAATTAAAAAAAAAATCTTGATTTAAAATTACTTTTATAATAAAAAGTTTTTTTTTTATAATAAAAAAACGCGTAAAGAGCTTTCCTTGACTTTACATGAATATCAGATATGTACTACAATAATATGAATTCATCACAGTTAGTGTAAGTGTAGTAAAAAAAAAAAAAAACCTTTGAACGATATTTGATAACGAATTTCATTTTATTTGAAAAATTGTGGGAAGTTAGACTGAATTTATAATAGTGTTGAATAAGGGGAGAAAAGCTCTTTATAAGTCACAACAGTCACCATTGACACAAAGACGAAAAATACATTAGAACTGGGCAATTATTGAAAATGCAGTAGTCTGTAGTTAATATTGGTTCTGGTTCAAAGGGGAGCCTTGTATTGAATAGCGGTTGAAAGGGGGGGGGGAGAGGGGGGAATACAATATATTCCGTTTATTTGTACCCCTTAATGACATTCTCAATTGCAATGTGTCTTCTTTTCATATGATATAAAAAATTCTTTGAGTTGTATGCAAACATTTCTGTCGTGGAAAAGTAATAAAATCGACAGGTTTAGAATCCTCGGATTTAGTGAGCTTTTGAAGGCCTAACCTAATAATTTTCTCGGCCTTGCATTTTTTCTTTTTTTTTTTTTCTTTTTTTAGCAGTTTTTTATTCTGTTTATTCGGTCGTGCCCTTTTGAGCTTTCTGCAACAGACTTAATTTTCATTTTGGCTTTGCTTGGTTTGCCCATGTCGTAACTTAATTTTACTGGATTTTCTTCTTATTCTTTTTTCAATCCTTTCAAAGGATGGAATATTGAATCTCTCTTGACCTCCTCCATTTTTTATTCTCCTCCCTACCCCCTCCTTTCACCCTGCACTATCGGCTTGATTTTCTGTATCTGGATATATTTTTGTGTCTAGATATCACTATGTTATTTTTATATTTCACTTAATAATAATCTATTTTCCTAAATTTATTCAAAATTCTTAACAACATAGAAATTAGGTGGGATTCATATCGCACATCTGATGAAATCCAGTTTATTTTTGGAATTTATATTATCTGCATGTTGCACTATTCTATATTTACTTTAATAAAGCATATCGTCGCTTAAGGTGTGATACTTAAAAAATCTGAAAAATCAACCATTCTTGAGTTCTTTAACTTTTTTTCGTCTTGGTATCCTGTAGGGCTAAACAAATTTCGTGCACCCTTGTTGTGTTAACAAAATTTCACGACACCCTTGTCTGGCTAAAAAAAAATGGCTTAATTGCTATTTTAATTTTTTTTTTTTTTAATATTTTAGGAAAGTAGCATTCATTTACCGACACCCCTGACACGCTTGGGACTGCTGCGTAACTCACTTAGGGAATCATTTTTCTAGAGACGTCTCGTCTAGACCATAGTTTTGGAGGATACCTATTTATTTATTTTTTTTTTTTTAATTTTGAGAATTTTGACGAGATATTTCTAGAATGATCCATTTTTTTTTTCTAATAATATAATGATTTTTGATATTTATTTATTTTTTTTTTTTTAATTTTGAGAATTTTGACGAGATATTTCTAGAATGATCCATTTTTTTTTTCTAATAATATAATGATTTTTGATATTTATTTATTTTTTTTTTTACTGAAGAGGTTGACGTTATGATAATTTTTTAGCAATCAATTTATAATTTCATAGCATTATTATATTCATATTGACCTGTTTATTCTCAAATTATGATGTCAAAGGATGTATAAAGAGACGGATTCAACTCATTTATGCATACATTTTTTTTTTTTTTACTTTTACTATCTTTAGGTTGCCATACTTTTATTAACACAGTGCTAATTGAAAGATTTATCACTCGATTTTATTGATTAATCTAATTACTGATTTAAGTTTCTAACCATTAGTGATAAATATCTAACAATTGATCATAAAAAAATCAATGGTAGTAGGTGAATCTGTGTATAGCCCTCACAGCTCATTTAATTAACAAATGGTAATCTGTTATTCAAATTTTTGAAGTCGTTCATTTATGTTTCTGAATTAAAGAAGAATTTATGTATGCAGTATTGAAACACGCTTGTGTAAAATTGCCTATTGATTTATAATGCAAAATAATAAAAGGGGACAGTACTTTTATTTCTTTTTTAACTTGTTATGTTGTCCTGGGGTCATTCTGAGGTCAAGTGGCCTACACCAGGTAATGTATAGGGTTCGTGGAAGTAGTCAATTTGAACAGAAAAAGGGTTCAGGGGGACTGGTAATGTGTTGTAAAGAGGATATTGTGTTTTGGGTTCAGTCGTGGTTTTTTAATTGACTATGTAGTTCAGATAGTCCTAAGGGGAGGCAAAAAAAAAAAAAATTGGTAAATAAACTCTATATTTGATTTATCTTTATAATGTTTTGCAGCTTAAGCTAATGAAGACAAAAATTCTAAAAATTAAATAGAAATAAAAATACAAAACAAAA
>NW_027115109.1:1066534-1074070 GCF_000696795.3 Halyomorpha halys
ACACGCCTGTAACACTCCAATTTAACTTAGATCAGATTTACTAAATGTATAAATAATGTACAGTTCTAAATAACAATAAATAAATATTTAAAAAAGTAATAAATATAAAAATAATAAGAACATAAATTAATAGATAAAAAAAATTATGTGTGTGTATAACCAGATGTTCTAATTGCATCATTTTAATTATTGTATTTTATCCATTATTTGATCTTTTTTTTTATATTTTCTACTATGACACTTTCCAATGTTAACAATACATTTCATACACACTGTATGCCTTTTTGCATGGAGCATGTACACTTTTTAAATAAACTCCTCCTGCCTAGAGTTACTATGCAAGAGAAAAAAAATATGAAGTTATAAATATTCAAAATATATACAAACAATTAATAACAAAAATAAAAAGCCAGATCTTTTTGGCTTCATGCGTTCCCACCCATGTTATATGTTATAATGCTGTCATTTTTTAAATAATTAGTAACTGTAATTATGATTTTCTTTGCCTCATCAAATTTATCAAATTCAGAAAAAACTTGGAATGTCAATTGTACTCTTATCATTTCATCATCAAAACTCTTACTTTTTTCATTTTTGTAAAATCGTAAATCTTGGAAAGTGGGGTTGAAACTTGAACACTGGTTGAACACTTTCCCCAGGGTTATTTTCCTGGACTTAACCCAGCTTCTATAGGTTCTTGACGTTCTGCTTCATTAGGGGAAGATTTGTTACCTTTCTCATCCTCAATGAACCCTTAGCCATTTTGAAAGATTGGTTAAAAAAAATATTGTTCTACGTCCCTGGAAATTTACGTTTCTGTTGTCATAACGAAAATCACTAATATACATATCTAAAAACAAAAAAAAACAATTTTTTAGAACAAATACTTTCCGCAACTAATTACTCTAAAACTGCAAGTACATAGATTAATTTATGATTAATAACTATTACAATTGTCTGTTATGTAATTCTATTACAACAGGCTGTTCTACATTGTGATCCAATGTAGACATGTGTAAATATTGTTTTTACTAAGCAATGTTTTATTTGTAATAGTTATTAATCATAAATTACAGTATGTGTTTGTAGTTTTATAGTAATTAGTTGAAGAAAGTATTTGTTCTAAAAAATTGTTTTTTTTTTCATTGTAGGGCATGACTATGCAAACACTTAAGTTGCAAAACGTGGACTAAACAAAGTTGTATTATTGACTGAACCTCAAGATCCAAAAAAAGGTATATACCTACAAGAGTCAAGAATAAAGTTATCAATATTTATATATTTGTATACTGATTTCAAAAAAGAGTCAATTAACTCAACAGCTCTAGATTTTAACAATTACTTTATATCAATTTGGACGTTTCTGCTATTAGGAGTTATTCTCCAAACTTTTGTCAATGCAATATGTAATAAAAACGTTTCATATTTAGAAAATGTTGTTGAAAAAGTACTCAGAACTGACAATTTGTAACTAATGAAATAAATTATGCATGTTAAACCATCTAAAAATTAAATTATTACATTGTATGATTAAAAAAAAAAAAAAAAAAGATACTTTGTCTATATCTTTAGACTGAATTAATTCTTATTACATTGACTAAAGTTATAATATTTCCTTGAGAATTGCTTTTTTTTTTCTTTTCTTTTGCATAAGATTTACGATTTTATAAAAATGAAAACCTTGCATCCTCTTTCATTCCTGACAATCCTCCGAGGCGCCTGAAAAGAAGATGGCCACGAGACCAGCTAATGTAAAACGTCATTAGAGTGCTGCCAATGGGTAGTTTCTCTACACGCCTGTAACACTCCAATTTAACTTAGATCAGATTTACTAAATGTATAAATAATGTACAGTTCTAAATAACAATAAATAAATATTTAAAAAAAAAAATGAAAAAGTAAATTAAGTACATAATTTCAAGATCCACATAAAATTACATATATAGTATAAATAAAGATATGTATATTGTACAGATATATACATTAGTGATTTTCCTTATCACAACAGAAAGGTAAATTTCCCGGGAAGTTCAACAATTTTTTTTTTAACCAATCTTTCAAAATGGCTGAGGGCCCTTTAAGGATAAGAAAGGTAACAAAACTTCCCCTAACGAAGCAAAAGGTCAAGGGCCTACAGAAGCTGGGAGAAACCCAGGCAAATAACCCTGGGGAAAGTGTTCAACCAGTGTTCAAGTTTCAACCCCACTTTCCAAGATTTACGATTTTACAAAAATGAAAAAAGTAAGAGTTTTGATGATGAAATGATAAGAGTACAATTGACATTCCAAGTTTTTTCTGAATTTGATAAATTTGATGAGGCAAAGAAAATCCAGAATTACAGTTACTAATTGTTTAAAAAATGACAGCATTATAACATATAGCATGTGTGGGAACGCATGAAGCCAAAAAGATCTGATTTTTTATTTTTGTTATTAATTATTTGTATATATTTTTATTACTTATATTTTTTTTTTGTTATAGTTTGACCTGTTTTTTTTTTTTTTTTTAAACTTGCAATTTTTTTGTCTATGAAACGAGGAAGCTTTATTACAAAAATATAATTTTGGTGATGTGGAAAACACCTTTTAGATTGTAGTGATGTAGTTTTTTTTTTTTTAGTTATTTTATAATTATCTTTTACATTTTAATCACATTTTTCATTTTAAACCGAGCTTATAAAAAGTAATTAGAATAATCAGTTATAACCTGAAATAATAATTATTATAGTAATATGATGGTAATAAAAATGATATGTCTGTCTTCTGTATTTATTTATTTGTTTTATTTCAGTTTAAGCATACAAGAAAGGAATCATGTACAACTTAGGATTTATAATTTTAGGTTTTTATTTATAATTAACTTTGATAATATTTTTGATAACAAAAGAAATAAAGAATTAGTCCAAAATATATTTCTTAATATATCAACGTGACCTGATTGTTAGGAAGTTTAAATAATATTATTCATAAGTGAGTGATATCATTATTTGGATTATTAGTAATTAAAATTATTTACATCTAAATGAAATAGTTAATTAGACATATAATAATGCAAGTTTATAATGAATAAATATAATTCCCTTATTGTTTTAAAGGTTAATTTGTATAATTATATTAGATCTGGGCAAGTATGATAATTTATAAGTAATAATGTCGTTTAAAATTGTTAATTATGAAAAGCTATTATTTAATTGAATGTCCTTGATGATGGCCGAAACTTTGGATATTAGTTTTTATTAATAAAGAATGCTGGGACTATATGGGTATAATTTATTTTAATAGAATAATAAAACTAGTCTCGAACAAGTTATAAGATTACATATAATTTAATTCTTTAGTTATATTCTAACTTCTATATTTCGAATACCTCACAACAAAGTTGGCTTACCATACTTTTAAATTTAGTTGAAATCTTCCATTCGTTCAAGCATTAATTGCAAAAGAAGTATATTTATATTCAAAGACATACCTGGTTATGGATAAATATTTTATAAGAAGTATCCCAGTTAAAATACACTTTATACATATTTTTATGTTATTTTCAGGGCTATTAATTTATTTTTTAATTAATATTGAACAGATAGATTGATGTACAGTTTTGTACATTTTCTCGATATTCTTAAATAAATTCTTGTTAAGAATTTTGAATGAATAGTTTCTCATTCCCTTGCAATATATGAAATTTAAAGCGAAAAGTCGATTTTTCTTTTCTTTTACCCTTTTAACGTCAAATTTCAAATGTCATAACTGGGAATAAGAAATGAAAATTAGGTATTAATTAATTTTGAAATTTATATTTTGATGAGTGAATATTATATGCTATAGTTATTATGTCTAATGTGATTCAATTCAAGCTGGACTGTATCGAAGTAGAGATTGTGAATGAAAAGTGGCAGTCCAACAGGTGCTACGTGTAGACGACTGCTTCTTATTGTTCATATATTCTCAATTTTGTTCATATTATAGTTTATGATAAATTTATTTATTATGTATTATTGGTAAAATTTCTTTGTATTTTTAAAAATAGTATGATTATTATTATTTTTTTCTTTTGCAGATTATTTAATATCGGTATTATTCTTATAGAAAAGAATTATTTCCTTTAATTGGGATACATAATAATAATATAAATTGATGCTGTATTTGTTATTTAATATGGTGCTGTTGAAGTGAATTCTATCCGATAATGTTCGTTGTTGAACGCACCACGTCTCGTTTTTACTAATTTGTTATCATTCAAACATTGACTGATGGAACGTTTTTATTATTAAAAAATAAAGCATATAGTGCCCAACGGCGTGAATAAGAGTGTTAGGTTGAATAAAGGGAGAAGGGAGTTAGGAGGGGTAGGGAGGGGTGGTATTAAGGGTTGTAGTGGGGGGTTGTGGAGGGGTGGGAGTTTGCCCAATCCCTAGAAGGCCAGTCGGCTTCGGGTTGTTGGTGTATCACTAGGGTTTGTTTCTCGCTCCCATGTATCGTCAAACTGTAAGTAATTTTATAATTATACATAACTTATTTCTTTCATTATTTGTATTACTCAATTATCATATACAAATTCAATTTTAACTTTCCTATAGTTTTTTTTTTATAATTGCTAATGATATAATAGGTTAAATAGTTATAAATAATTATTAGTTTTTGAATTTGGTTTAGCCGAAGTTCCCTATTGCTGAAATTTGTTTTATTTCTTCACAAATCAGTTTCACTAGCAATTATATTACCTTTGCATTGTTTTATTTCATTGTGTTTAATCGTAATGCTATTTTTTTAAAAATTGTATTGATTATTCTTTTTTTGTATAACTATTTGTTTTACTTGTCAGTAATCTGTTGTTGTATTCTGGAAACGTCCTAATAAACGTATTTTTTATATGCCCAGTTCTGAGTGCGTGTTTATTCAGTGTTGTATATTGTACATATAAAAGTAAAACATTATATATATATTTTTTAAGCGTAAATCTGTTGTGTGTGAGAATTTAGACAAAGGTTTTTCAGTTGCTTTTAACATATTAATTTCATATGATAAGACACGTCTTAGTAAATAGCATTTATATCGTCTATATTTTATGTAAACTCTTTGTGCCTATTTCATTTACAGTTCGTTCTATATAAATGTATTTAACTATCAACTCTTTTTGAGGCATTTTAATTTTTGTGACAATTGTCGAATACTAACTTTTAAAACAAGCATACTAGGGTTTTCATTGTATGTTTAATTTTTATTATATATTTTAGTTATATTTATGATTTGTTTTTATAGTAAATATAATGTAACATAAATGTATTTTTTTTTTTTACTTATAGTAATATATTCTAATGACAGAGACGTGTATAATTTGTATATATCATATATATTATTGCCTTATTGTATTCCCGTAGTTTAAAAGTTTTCATTGCATTCAGAAGAAAAATATTATTTTATCGAAAAAGTTTGTTTATTTCATTAGTTAATTAGAATAGTTTCGACTTTCAATCTAAAATAATACAATGAGAAAGGAAACAATGCATTTCTTTTTAGCCCCTTCTCATTTTATTATTATTTTTAATTATATATTTTCTTTTTTGGTTATAATATAAAGTCCTGTTTTTTTAATTTTAAATTAAAAATAGATAAGAGTGTCAGTGAACAGCAAAATAAAAGCTCGCTGCTGTGATAATCTTTCAATTGTATCTAGTGTCAAATAACGGTAGGATCATATTGGCTTCAAAGAAGTTATTGATAATGAAATTTAAAAAAAAATTAATTGTTTTTTCTATTTTGTTAAATGAGGAATAATAACATAGAACACAGTATTACTGTAATGTTGTTTCATTAATTAATTAAAATTAGAACAGAATGTTGTGAATAGAACCTTTTTTTTATTTCGTCCAATAATTAAAAATCTTATCTTTTTTAGACTAAATTCACTATCTTGTTATTTAAGATTTTTTTAAATCTTATTTTTATAATTGAAAATATTTTAAAAATAAGATGTATTTCGTATATTTATTCAATGAGTTTTATTGTATTGTGTGTTCATCTGTATAAGGTATAAATTGTGTTTTTAAATTTTATTTTGATGTGCATTGTCTTTGCTTTTTAAAGAACTTGAACCGTATAGTTGAAACTTAAACATATATTTTACAATTACCTTAAATATTATAATAATCCCAGGGAAATAGATATCTTAGAAAAATGACATTTATAGCTTATTCCTGCAGACGACTTATATCAAGCTCGTTTATGATTGGGTTACATAAGACTATTTCGTAAGCTAAAAAGAAGAATATCTAATATTATACTCGATAAAAATATCAATTTATGTTTAAAAAGTTTACATTAATCGATTTTATTAATTATTTGCAATTACACTAGGCAATTCCTACTTCGGTATGCTTGCGCATTATTAATTCACCTTGCTTCGGTCATTGTTTCGTGATATCGTTTATATTTTATCCAACATAATTAAATAAAAGGAATATAAATATTTAATTGTAAGCCATTATTTACTATTAAATTGTTCTTTAGTTGATATAATATACAACTAAAATGAATGGATTTATTACAGATAACAATTATTTAACAAGGATTTATTACAACTCCTAATATATAATAATATAATATAATAATAATAATAAAACTCGAAAGTAACCTAATTTCGACTCATTTTCAGATAGTTAAACTTAAACAATATTCATCGGATTTGTTTTAAATAAAGTCCGAAGTTTGAAAATGAACATTTCCGATAAATATTGATATAAATAAATATAATAAATTGAAGACTTGAAACGCCACATTAAAACTAGAAAAATATAGAATACTTATTCAAATTTCTTCAAATCTATCTCACACCATTTTCTTAGTGACCAAAACACGGTATAAATATCATTTAACGAAAACCTAAAGCCAAAAGAATAATCATTAAAATATTTCCAAATAATATATGAAGGAACCAAAATGATTATAAATAATATTCGTCTATAATGTAAAACCCATAAAAAAATTAATATTAAACTCGAAATAAAAACTAAGCCCTAAAAAAAATTTGAAAAAAACATTTTTCGGTAGGTCAAGTATATCGCTTTTCGACCGATCCCTAAAATTTCCTTTTTTGAAAAGAAGAAAAAATAAAAAAACCTAACATAAAATAAATATGCACTATATATCGAAATATATAAATGCATTTAGTCAATTATCCTTATTATTTAATTTTTTTTTTTACAATCCAATAAGGAAAAATTCATAATTATAAAAATATCAAAACTTCTCCGCTCATCGTCAAATACCTAGTGCATGATCCAACAAAATCATACTACGTTTAATAGTCATTGGCTAAAAACTTCTAATTTATATCGCTTTTTTTAGATCAATTAAAACTAATTCGCATGGAACATAAATGTATTTTATTGATTAATTTTAATAATTAATTAATTTTTTCATGACTCTGAAAATAATTGGAGAAAATTGAATGATAGGGTTGCAATAACAATTACTTCAAACCAAACATGAATCCACAGGATCGATTCAACTATCTTAAATATTTTTTAAAATTTATTAT
>NW_027115109.1:1074120-1080997 GCF_000696795.3 Halyomorpha halys
ATAATAAATTTTAAAAAATATTTAAGATAGTTGAATCGATCCTGTGGATTCATGTTTGGTTTGAAGTAATTGTTATTGCAACCCTATCATTCAATTTTCTCCAATTATTTTCAGAGTCATGAAAAAATTAATTAATTATTAAAATTAATCAATAAAATACATTTATGTTCCATGCGAATTAGTTTTAATTGATCTAAAAAAAGCGATATAAATTAGAAGTTTTTAGCCAATGACTATTAAACGTAGTATGATTTTGTTGGATCATGCACTAGGTATTTGACGATGAGCGGAGAAGTTTTGATATTTTTATAATTATGAATTTTTCCTTATTGGATTGTAAAAAAAAAAATTAAATAATAAGGATAATTGACTAAATGCATTTATATATTTCGATATATAGTGCATATTTATTTTATGTTAGGTTTTTTTATTTTTTCTTCTTTTCAAAAAAGGAAATTTTAGGGATCGGTCGAAAAGCGATATACTTGACCTACCGAAAAATGTTTTTTTCAAATTTTTTTTAGGGCTTAGTTTTTATTTCGAGTTTAATATTAATTTTTTTATGGGTTTTACATTATAGACGAATATTATTTATAATCATTTTGGTTCCTTCATATATTATTTGGAAATATTTTAATGATTATTCTTTTGGCTTTAGGTTTTCGTTAAATGATATTTATACCGTGTTTTGGTCACTAAGAAAATGGTGTGAGATAGATTTGAAGAAATTTGAATAAGTATTCTATATTTTTCTAGTTTTAATGTGGCGTTTCAAGTCTTCAATTTATTATATTTATTTATATCAATATTTATCGGAAATTTTTATTTTCAAACTTCGAACTTTATTTAAAACAAATCCGATGAATATTTTGATTTATTTTAACTATCTGAAAATGAGTCGAAATTTGGTTACTTTCGAGTTTTATGTATTAAAAAGTATTTTATAAGTTTTTTAGTTTTGAAACTTGATCGATGGAATGCTTTCATATTTTATTTTAAAATATTGTGTTGTTTTACTTAATTTTGATATGTTTAGTCTTTTTTTTTTTTCACTTCGGACTGATGTCAAAAAAATAAAGAATGCAAATAAACTGCGTTGTTTAGTGTGTAGGGTAATCTTCATGGATGGCGGTGAAGATATTAAAAGATGGCAGGTAGGTTTCCCCACTCCTTTGATAGCCTACATGATTTCATCTATGATTGGGATGGTGGGGGAAGATCTTGCCGTTCCTATTGGCCCCCCTTCCCACTACGTAAACATTCCTTTGTCGCTTCAATGGCCTCCAACACAGTGAATTTTAAATTTAAATAATTAAGTTTTCGATTAAGAATTAATAAAAATAAATTTCTTTACATCCGTATCACTAAGACATATCTGATATATTATTTTTTTTTTTTTAATTTATTTATATATATTTTTATAAATCTTCGAAATGCAGGGTTAAAATTAGATAAGTTTCATTTGAATTTAAATTGTCTAGCGATGCCCCGAGATGTTTTTTAGTGTCTTATAGTAGCGGACTGGAACTGTGTACGGCGGGAGGAGCAACATCTGGGCTGATAGTTTTTTTTTTTACTCCTGCTGTGAAAAAAAAAAGTGGAACGTTTAGATTATCACAGAATATGTATACAGTAGCTATTCCTTCACGTTTTATAATATCGAAGTTTTAATTGTAATTAAAGAAATAAATCCAAACCGTTCATTCACGATGATGTACTGTGTTTAAAAATCGCTTGGCCATTATTTATAAATTAGTAATCAAAACAGGCAAATTAATCTCCGCGTTTTAAGATTAACCAACCCTGCGACCAATGATATCTGCCAAGAAAAAACTTTGAAAATAAATATACGGATTTTACAAGAAAAAATCCACCGAATTATTTCAACTGCGTTATATTACTACTGCTTTTATTTAAGATACAATTCAATGAAATTAATATAAATTAGATATATCGTAATTGAAATAATCCAAATTCATGTAGTACAAATGGAGGATATACTTTGAAATTAAACCAAAAAATAAAATTCTATTTCTTTAGAAGAGAGCTCCCTGCGTCCTCTTTCAAATTTACCAATGTTTCTTGATGGCCCAAGAACAACTTTAGTGAGTCGAAAACCTATTCGGGTCATTATCAAGTTACGCTTATCATTAAAAATTTATAAGTAACTCTTTTCAAGACTTTAAACAATTTTCTGAAAATTATTATTAATTATTGGTTGTGGGGGGAGGGGGGTTACAATCATGTAGCGACGGCCCTGAACACATCCTTTGATTTTTTAGAATTAGCCAGAAAAAAATATATTTCAAGTGATTTAACTCTCGTGATTGAATCGATTTGAAAGCCCTAAACAAATATTTTCTAAATACATGATCTGATATATCTCTTAAGATATCTCTCAGATCTTAAGATTATGAAATATAATTATTTCGATAAATTTTCATAAAAAATAATCTAAAACTTCACAAGTTGGATTTATCCTAATAGCAAGCAACAGTTTTTCATGGATTTAAGAATTATTTTCTAAAAACCAAAAATATCAATTTTTGACTAGCATTTGTATTTGTATTTATTACTATAGACTAGTACGAAGTCATTTATATCTTAACTCTTGATGACTTGGTGCATATAGACGTCATTTACATCAAAGCCTTGAAGGAATACATTAAGTAAGACATTCTGTTGTATTCGTTACTAAATATCGCTCAGTTTATTAATATTTGCTTATATAACATCGGCAGTTATACTGATGGAGTGTTATAATAAAATATAACTAACAATTCGTTAATCTTGCCGGGACAACAATATATCTGCTCAGTTTAAAGCGGTTTTGTCATAAACAAATAATTTTATTTCAAATCACTAAAATTCAACATAAAAAATCACATAAATATTTTTATTATCCTCTAATATTTGTTTTGGTGTCTACTTGTGATGAATTAATATATAATTGAACATTCAACTAGTTATAACATTAAATTGTTAACGTTTAATAATAAGGAATTTCTGATTACATTAATGAAAACTATGTATAATTACTAGTCAAAATTGATGAGTCTGCCAAGTATAGGTAGGGGGAATAAAAAATGGCGGCTGTTTGAAAACGTAAAAAAAAAATATTTTTTATTCGGAGCTCTTTATCTTTAAAATTACTAGCAACACAGGAAAACCTAAGAGAACATATCTTACTCTTATAGAGCTATTTACGTTCAATAGTATTCGAGATATAGCTGTTTAAAAAGTAACATTTCAAAAAAAAATTACTGAAAAATCATTAGTAAGTAAAATATTTATGCCTCAAAAACAATTCAACGTACATATGTCTATTAGCACTCAAATTAAAGCTAGTTCAATGTACTATAAAGTAATTTATTACGTTTATCTTCCTAGGAGTTGTAGTTTTTATGATATTTGCTCAAATAAATTGATTTATGATAGCTCGAAAAAAAATTATGTGCAAAAGTTATATTCATATGCGAATAGCATTAAAACTACTACCCTTACAAAGATACGTGACCTGAACTACTTTATCATAAGTTAAATTACCGGCCGACATATGTACGTCTTATTAGAAAATTACGTTTTGTGAATATATTTTGTCAGATATCATAAAAAATATTACACCTAAGAAGATAAATGTTAGAAACTACTTCATACTACATTTAACTAGCTTTAATTTGAGTACTGGCAGACATCTATACGTCTTATGTTTCCTGAGATATAGATTTCTCAAAAAAAATTAGCTACTGATTTTTAGTACATTTCTATGAAATGTTGCTTTTTAAAAAGCTATATCTCGGAAACTATTGAACTTAAATTGTAATATTAGGGCACATATTTTAGCAAATCTACTTACTTTAAATGAAGTTCCATTGTGTTGTCTAGTGTTGATTTTTTTTTTTTTTAACGTTATGATACAGGCGCCATTTTTTATAATTTCTAATTATGCTTGGCAGACTCATTAATTTAGAGACACTAGTCTAGATTATACATAATTACTAAATTTTAGCGGTTTTCATTACAGTAATCAAAAATTGGGGTGAAATAATACCTTTTTTTCTCCCTGACTTTTGTACGTTTCAAATTTGAGTAGATTGGTGGATTTTTTTCAAGTTATCATTATTTTTTGTGATTTTCGAAAAAAAAATAAGACGAGACTTTTTTAATATAATATTACACCATATGTGTATATTTTTTGTTTGTTTTGAAAGATTTTTTTTTAATTCCTCGATTGTTATATCAATTAAATGACAGATTAACAATGATAATTCATTTGTTAATGCCGGCAGTGTTTTAACAAACGTGTTGTTAGCTACTCATCAGGATTTGAGAGTGTAATAAGTCATTTGTAATTCAATCCGTAAAATTGTTTCTGTTGTTGAATCACACTTCTTGTCCAAACTCACACTTCGTATCGGACTCAGAAACTACCTATACTTGAATTATACATGTTCAATCGATTCCTGATTGGACGGTATCAAACAGAATTTATAATATGTATCTCAGTACCTTAAAAGAATCATTCTAAGTATCGCACATACCCAATTTTCATTGAAAATGTATTTGTTATCTCGGACTTTTACAAAGGTGACGTATTTTTACCAAAGATTGATGTTTTAACAGTATCTTACCTACGATACACTCCTATTGCATCAGTTCAAGTCGTTTATTTATCCTTCATCAGCGGGGCGAATTGCGGACAATTCAATTTAATTCCGAAGAAGAGGGCGGAGGCATAATAAAGTAAATATACCTCTCTAAAGTCCACAAAGGGATCAGCAATAATGTCACTTTTAATGATAAAACAGCACCCCATGTAATACTCTCACCAAATGTGAAGGGGGGGGGGAGCGGGTAGCAATTCAGTTCTGGGAAATAAATCCACATTATGAGGTTTCTCAATCGACTTTATTGCTTTCGGTAACAAAAACGAGATAATCGAAAAATCATTGTTCCCTTAGCGAAGGGATTATTGCATCCGAACACATTAGATCAAACGGAAGTTGTTTCATTAAATTTCGCTCTACTCTGACAATAGCTGTTTCCTCGTGTTAATCAAAACATTATTAAAGATTAAAGCAGAGCACTGTTTTTTTATTAAGCTATTATTGGCATTAAAATATGAAACTTTATTATTTTTATTGTTAATTCTGTACAAGCAAACTCCAGAGGTAGGAGCTTCATAACTAATTTATACAAAATAGTAGAAGTTAGTATGACATAGGTCTGACCTATACATTCGGCAGCTGTGATATAATTAAAACAGTAATAGTTATAGTATGATTAGTAATTTGGAAGTTTTAAACTTCCCGAACGAATAAAATTCGTTAATTATCTTACATCCTTGTATATTCCTTGCAAGTATTTTATGTAAACGATTTCCTTTCAATCAAAAGTTAAAAATATCATAGAATTTATTAATTTTCCATGGACTATACGTGCCCTGAGTTAACTACATATTTGAAGTTGAGTGCTTCAAAAGAATGACTTCAAACAAAATTTTACGCTGATTTTTAACACAATGTAATTCCGAATCCCGGTCTCGTTTACACTTCTGCTCAGAATAAAAAATAGTAAATTTTACTTCTTAATATCGTATTTGTTAAAATGCTTCTAGATATTATAAAATAATTAGTAAATTTAAAAGGTTAAATTTACTAATTATTTTAAAATACCATTATTTAGTATTATAAAATAATTAGTAAATTTAAAAGGTTAAATTTACTAATTATTTTAAAATACCATTATTTAGTATTATAAAATAATTAGTAAATTTAAAAGGTTAAATTTACTAATTATTTTAAAATACCATTATTTAGTATTATAAAATAATTAGTAAAGAGTTATCGTAACTGTGCCAGTTGCAGTCAGATGACTGTAAAAAAAGATTTTAGTGGAGCTGTCTAAAAACTTAATTTATCATTTTGTTTCTTTGATTTAAATTATTATTATATGTATTTAGTATTTAACTCTTTCACTGACACATTTCGGATAAAGCCGTATTTTATATAATACGTTTTTCTAATTTAAAAAGTAATTATAATCAAGAGAGATAGTTGATCGTGGATGACTTATACGAGAAGATGTTTGGGGGGGGGGGTGCGGTAAAAATAAAACACAAATAAGTTGAAGTAACTTATTTAATTGTGCCAACGTTTCGGCCAGAATTTCTAGCCTTCCTCAGGGCTAAGAACAGAACAAGATAACTACCAATGATTACAGAAAATATAAAAAGAATGACATAAAGTAATTAATTGTTCAGAATGGAATTATTAAAATAAAGTGATGAAAGAAGTGGTTTATGTCATTTTACCTACTTATTCAATTACCTATCTATACATTTTATTTTCCACTTCTTTCATCCCTTTATTTTATTAATTCCATTCTGTAAAATCATTTACTTTATGTCATTCTGTTTATGTTTTATTTTTTCTATTCATTGGTTGTTGCGTGTATCTTGTTCTGTTCTTAGCCCTGATAAAGACTAGAAATTCTGGCCGAAACGTTGGCACAATTAAATAAGTTACTTCAACTTATTTGTGTTTTATTTTGACCGCACCCCCCAACCATCTTCTCCTCGTAAAAAGTTTTTTTTTTTTAATAATTTATTTATTGATATTTACAACTGTATACATATATACACATCAAGTAAATTTGCTGTAAGTGATATTATGGCATGATAAAACCATGTGGAGAATCGAGAACTCCAATGGAGAATTGATAGAACTCCAAAAACATTTCTAAAGGAGAAGATCTTGAGGCCATCTTCTTTTCAGACGCCTAGGAGCATTATTAGGTAGTGAAGGAGAAGCCAGGTTAGAAACGAGTTGGTTTGGGTGGTTGGGAAGTTTATTATGGAAGGATTGGTATCTGGTTC
>NW_027115109.1:1081858-1093922 GCF_000696795.3 Halyomorpha halys
TAATATTCAGTTATTGACTTATATACATATCACTAGTATATATCGACTTCAAACCTGACAGATGGCAATATTTAATAAATACATTTTTAATCTAAATATGCTATGTTTATCATATATCCCATAGTTCACGGTTTTCCTCTGTCAGTTCTATACACCTTTTAAATCCCATGTTAACCTTAGAATTCCAGCTATTGTGTTTCAATTTGCTGGATGAAGCCCTGTGGAATGATTGTTTATGCTGCCGCCAGTCCATCTGGTTTTTGGCCTCACACGTGGCCTCTTGCCTACCCATCTTAACCTCCTTGCCTCAAAGCGTGAGGTACTGACTTGCAAGTTATCTGATGTAACTTCTTCGTATTCTTGACCATTCATAACATTTCTCTTTGTTGTTGAAGTGTTGGACGTGACGTGTTACTCGATACCGTTGTTTGTGTGCCTTGTGTAGTCAATTCCTGTATTATTATTTTTCTTTTTCCAAAATGAATATAATTTTATTTCCACGATCACGGTTCTATATGTGTATTTTAAATACCCAGTTATTCTAATGAGTTGTTTAAAACAATTTTTTAATCATTTCCAACAATTAAGGTAACTTCCAGAGATTTTTTTTAGAATGTTAACGATAGGAACACATCTTTGAGTAATTAAGTATAATATTCAACGAAGGGACTAGGTATGAATTAATATTCTTTCTTATATAAATAGTTTTATTACATTTTGCTAAATGAAACATGCACCATTTTCGATTAATATCTGCGTAACAGTAAAATATACCTATAATTCGATATTAATATAATTAGTCATATCCCAAGTAAATATGATCATTACTCAATGTTTAAAATATCTAAGGCATGGTTCACATCTATTAATTTATTAATCTTTATATATTAATTATATATATTACTATATTAGAATATAGCATTATAATTCATTACTATCAATGTTCCATCATAATCTTCTTCATATGGTTTACAGTTCAAGTATAAAAATTTCAATTTTCAACATAAGTAAAAAAAAAAATAATAATTTTGTTTATAATTGAAGTATTTTATAGTTTAGTATTGAAGTATTATAGTTTTCTCGGTCCATCATCCTTAGTACATTTTGAGAACATCTCAAAATTGATGTATATATTTAATGTTACTGCAAACAATGGCTGACAGTAGTTTTAAAATTCAGAAACTTATAAAGTGAATTGTGGACCAGTTAAACAAACAGTTATGTTATCGTTAGTTTTTCTCGCTTATTTGATGGAATACGAAAAATAAAGAATTTTAGTTCGAGCTAGGTTTCATACTGACATCTAAAAAACAAAGATTCCAAATGATCATTATATTATCTCGAAATTTGCCCAAACCAGATTTGAGATTTGTAAAAAATATACCTCCGAAAATTATTTTTAATAGCCTTAGTTAAATATTAATAAATTTACCCGTACCTTCCATTCTCACTACCCCAATTTTGGGGCGAAGGTGATACCCCTCCAAAAGTTGATTTTGAGTTGACATTTCGGAAACATATTTTGCTTTGAGTAATACAGTATTGCACTGAGTTTCAATTAAAAATAAAATTTTTAAAATGCTGACATCAAATTGGTGAAGTAACGAATGCGAATTTTCAGAATTCATTAGTTTTATTGATTTACAAAAGAACTGTTACAAAATATTTATATTAGTCTTATAAACAATAATATAAAGTAAAAAGGCTTAGAGATGAATACAAAGTTAAAAATAAAACAAATTGATTTTTGATCACTAAAAAAGTATAGTGGTGGCGATGATATAAACCATTCAAATAGCTTTCTTATATCGAAATTTTTAAATCAAAAATTAGAAAAGATCAGATAATTTCATATTAAAAGCTAATTTCAAAAGAAGCTATGTCAATAGATAGTATTCTGTTATGTTCAGCGTTCTGCTATTGTTAAATTATTTATTGAATTAAGATGCTAACCTCGACTACTAGGTTACTGATAAGAAGAATACTAGTAAGAATCAGCATAATAATTTTTTTTGTTTTTTGTTTTCATTTTTTTTTTAATCACAAATTAATTCCATCGTCCTAAGCTAACAAGTTGCGGTGAAAAATTGTAGTATTTTCCAATTATCAAATAAATGTAACTTTCAAAAAGCAATTTTAACTGATATTTAAAATTAACAATCCAAATTCCCCGTTTAAAGAGGTAAAGATTTATGGAATATTTTAATCACGTAAGTTAATCTAAGTTCCACGGTTATTAATTGGAATCACAGTCGAACAATAGACAAAAACCTGAATTATATATATATATATTTTATTGAATTTTCAACGCTTTAGTTACACTATAAAACTATCAGAGGAATTAGTACAAAACCAATAAATGGTATTTATATTTTTATCAACAAACACAATTGTAATCTGATGAATGATGTAGCAGTGCTTCTTTTAAGCAATCCGAAGGTAATAATATTAATATTATTCATTTTTACTTGCACTTACCGATGTATAGAATACATAACGGAAAGTATCGTGATCGTGTAAAATTTTGAATTCGAGATTTCAACGCAAATACATGTTTTGAGTTCCCTTGAGTCCAAAACAAAACATAGTCCCGAAAATTTTCCTGTTGTTCTGTGCGTGTTTGTGAACAGTACAGTTAAAAAAACTAAAAGTCGTAAGAAACTGAAATTATATATTTTAGGCGTGTATACATGACAGCAACATTCTCGCTAAAATCGACTAAATAGAATCGATTTTTCACATTTTTTTTTCTGTTTGAAAACGACTCGAACGATTTTTATTTAAGTCGCCATGTCAGTGCAGAATTGAATGTTTTTTGGTGCCAGCTTGGCCTCATGCACATTGAAATAGTCTGACAGAGCTTAAATTACGAATTTTTTTAAAAATCTTCTCTTAAAGTACTTTAAATTTTGTTATTTGAAAAAAAAAATAAACAGTTCTCATTGTTAGCAATAACAAATAACGAATAAGCACAAAATAATAAAGAACTTTATGAATACCTACAGGAGACAAAAAAAGGGAAATATTCGATTCGGACGGGAAAAACCGAGATCAGCCGAACATTCCCGATTGGATAACGACTTCGTTTAACTGCTGTTATCGGATATATATCAATATGTTGCACTAAATTTGTATTCGTTAATCCCATCTCAAGAAACTAAAACAAGAATATTGTAACAGAAAAATAATTATTATTTTTTTAAAACCACATATAAATAGCTAGAGCCCTCCAATCCACACAATATTTTGAGTAATAATCCACACAACACCAATTTTCAAACTACTAATAATTAATTATGGCAAATTGCATAATTAATATCTATTCTGATTCATTGTTCATCATGCCTGGCGAAATTAAGGTTTATTTTGTTGCAAAAAAAATAATCTCTGTATTATTTAGTTTATTCCTAATTCACTCTGCATTTTACGAATAATATAGTTACCGATAATAATATAGTTATCAATAATAATATAGTTACCGATAACAAGAAATAGCTACCGACAATAATATAGCTACGAATAATTTTACAAAATAAAGAAAAAAAGGTTTAAATAATCGATAAATAACTTTCTCTTTCTTTTGCAAGATTTTACTATATTTATTCTTTAACTACAACTTGAAGAGCAAAAAATCAGGAAGTTCCCTAATGGGTCAATTAACTCTGGTAAGAAGATTTAAAAGTAAAAGGGAAAAAAGAAGTCATTGAAACTGAAGGGGTTTAAAGGAAATCTCCTTTAATAATTAATAAAAGAGGTAGAGAACTGAAAACTTCACGATTAAAAATTATTTCACCGCGTTCCAGTATATCTCAGGGTAGATTCGTTAACAGGGATTAGAACTTAGTATGTGTGTGTGTGTGTGTGTGTGTGTGTGTGTGTGTGTGTGTATGTATATATGTGTCATTTATATGACATATACAAATGATATATACAAAAAGTAGTTAGATATATATATATTAAACCATTTTGTAGTTTCTAATTATCTTGTATTAGTTGACGGTTTTTAGATTGTTAATTGACATAATTTCTGGTCTGCATTTATGGGATCTGATGTTTTCCAGTACTTATACCTCAATTGGTGGCATATCGTTGATTGGTTTATTATTTACAGCTGTTAAAGCCAGTTATTTCATCCTCTATATCATTAAAACTACCAACGACACTAGAAAACCTAATAGTACAAGAGCCCAAGAGGAGAAAAAAGGCAGTTATTTCACCTCAATTTTTTTTTACGTTAATGAAAACTATGTATAATTACTAGTAAAAATTTATGAGTCTTCCAAGTATACGTAGGGGGAATAAAAAATGGTGGCTGTTTCAAAGCATTAAAAATAATTAATTTTTCATTCAAAGCTCTTCTTTAAATAACGGTCTTTTAGATTTTCTAGTGGTGTTGGTAGTTTTTAAGATATAGAGCTCCGAATGAAAAATTAATGTTTTTTTTTTTAAGGTTTTGAAACAGCCGCCATTTTTTATCCCCCCTACATATACTTGGCAGACTCATCAGTTTTGACTTGTTATACATAGTTTCCATTGAAGTAATCAAATATTGGGGTGAAATAACTCCCTTTTTTTCTTCCTGGCTCTTGTACTATAAGTAGACATAATTTAAAATAGAGTAAATTTGGTAAAATATTAGACCTAATAGAGCTATTTACGTTCTATAGTTCTCCAGATATATCTTTTTAAAAAACAACATTTCATAAAAATGAATGATTAGTAGTTAGTGAATTTATTTTGAAATATCTTTATCTCACATTTTTCGTAAAAATCGACTTAAAAAGGTTTTTAGAATTTTCTCAAAAACGGCTCGAAAGATTTTGATTATACACAGTAAATCAATGTAAAAGTTAGCTAGGTCCTTATGCCATATTAAAATATTCTAAGATTTTGGATTTATAAAAAAAAAAAAATCTTTAAAGTACCCTTAATTTTTTATATTAGGAATAAATAACTTGTTCTCATTGTTAGCAATAATAAAAAAATTATTGTATTTTCGGTATTTTTATATTTTCCCCAAGAAAACGAATTTTTATTGTAAATAAAGTTGTGTTGTTTTATAAAACATTTTGATCAGTTGAAAAAAATTACGAAGCTAAAATGTTTCTGATGTTTATCTAAAAAATCGTTCTTATCGCCATGTTAGGGGAAAATGTTGAAAAAGATCATCCATCGTACGCTTATCGATTCCCACTTTTCTAATTATAATCGTAACGAGATTGTTCAGTTAGGAGAGCCCCCTGATTCAGTTATATGGGGCACAGTACTTGAGTAAATCGAATCCTCACACGTTTAGCTCTACTTAACTACTTACTACATAGCTAAGTTACTGGCCTGCTAACTTGACTAAAGTATTAATATATTCACAAAAAAAATATACGTATTCATGACTAATTATAAATAATAAAGTGCCGATTTTAATTTCTCTTTGGGGGAGCTTTATAGTTCCCGGTACACGGATTCGAAGCCGGCAGTAGCAGATAATTATTTATTGAGTTATAGCAGCTGTGAGTCGACCCTGTGGGTTCAGGAGGCCTCCTAGGGGTCACCTTGTATAGCCGTTGTTCGAAATTAGTAATTCCTTACAAAGTACTGAACCCTCGATAGGTTGTAGCGATACAGATTTTAATTTTAATTAATTCTACCAATTAACTTTTAACTGGTTTATATATTCCAGAGAGGGGATGCTCGAAAGGGTGCTCTCGACCATGAAATTGGTAAGACTATCAAATTGTCTGCTCGGAAATCATTTAATTGGTACCAAATGTCTTATATTCTTATAAATAAATTAAACGTCCATAAATTATCGCTTTTTTTTTTTTTTTAATACAATAGGACAAAAGGTTCAGGTATTGTTAAACAGCATTGTATTTTAATTTCTTTTTAACTTTTTTTTATACGTGATATTTATTTTTAGTGGTATAATTATGAACCCTCAGATCCTCTGATATTGTATTTATGTATTGTAAGATTTTTCCGAACATCCAGAAATGAAAATTTTGGCAAATTTCATCAAAACTACTAACCTAACGAAAATACTTATTTTAAGCTACTTTATATTACATTTAAAAAGCTTCAATTTGAGCTCTAATAGTAAAATTCTTAATTAGTTTTATTGTATAAGTCAATTAGCCTAATTTCAAACGGTGTTTATTCGAAAAAGCGATTTAAAAATATGAAATGATAGGGTCTAAAGTAAAAATATATTTAATATCTCAATATTCCTTTTTCCCGAGGAAGGTTTTTTTTTTTTTTTTTCTTTTCTTTTCTTTTCTTCTCATAATAAGCTTATTTCTTGAATTCGTTTTCATTTGGTACTATTTTTTTTTTTTTTTTCATTCATACTGAAATTGATCTCTGTACAGATGAGCAATGGCGTTGTAGTTCTCCTGCTCAAGCCTCATCACAATCCTCTTCTTTTTTTTCCCGCCAAGCTCCGTTTGACGTAGCTTTTCCCCTGCCCGTGTGTCACGGACTGGAGTGTAGGGGGGTGGCCTTGGGGCGGGATCGATGTGGCCCAGTAACTAAGTCACGTCTTTACCTTCAACCTTCAACGTCCTTCTGCTTCTGCTAGGGCCATCATTGGACTAGCAGAAATTGGAACGGCTTGTTTCCTCCACTTCCAAGAACCCTCTTGAGAAATTCTCAAAAGAGGGGACTGTTCCGTTTCTGAAATAGTGGTCTTAATATTCGATTACGACCCATAGATTGATCTTTGAGGAGCTCGAAGTGTGAAATAACGTCTGGAACAACAAAAAAAAATCTTCAATAACTGGATGAATAGTAATATTCTAATTCATATCTTCTGAGTGTCCGATCGATTTTTGATTTCTGTGTGATTTTTTTTGTCTGGGATGATTCGTTTTATTCCAGTTCCATTATGAGGAAAAAATATTAAATTAACTTGCGCAATTGGCTCGAAATCTAGTCTCAACTGCGGATCGATCTAAAAGATCATTTAATTATTGCTAGCTTGGTGGTTTCATTCTTGAGGCCATGACCTTCATCTTGAGTTATTTATCTTTACTATGAATAAATTAGTGATTTTCTATTAACTGTAATAATTAAGTCGTTTTAGTTAAATTTATTTTATTTTATTTATTATAACGAACCTCCCTCATTTCCAACCCTTAAATTATTTGCAAATAGAAATAACCGAGGCTAAAAATAAGGTTAAAAAAGTTATTAAACTTTGTTTTTGAATTAGTTTGAAAAATATAATATAAAAAATAATTTTTAACTTTAGACCCCCAGAGAGCGACGGTACTATATCACTTTTGAAATATTTGCTTAAAACTGGAAGAGGAGACTTTAAGATAGTTTAATCTAGCAATATTTATAAAGGCCTTAAATTAAAAAAGGGCGTGAAGAATTTAAATTTTTTAAGTAATGTATATTTTTTATTTATGAATTTTAAGTTTAATGTTAATTAATATATTCCAGATAAAAGGCCTCAAGTAAAAATTTCAACTAACACTTCCATAGAGTTGTATTTATAATATCAAATAATTTTAATAAGATGACGTGTAAAGAAGAGAAAGAGTTTAAAATGGCCCAATTGTCACAAAAATATGTATGTGTAAAATAGAATTTTTGCAAAAAAAAAATTTTTGAAGTAATTCAAAGAATATCTGTTTTTGTTCTTTTTTTCAAGAAGATGGGCAGGGAGGTGTTTAAGATTAAATCTTTTTTAAATATTGATGACCTTAAATCAATAAAAGAAAAATTAATTAAAAATTTTCAAAAGAAAGACAGTCCAATCCCTCAAAACAATAGTTAAAGGCTAGATGATAAAATGATTTGTATAATTACTAGTGTTACCATTAAAAGTTTTAAATATACTTACCAAAAAAAACAAAATTATTTTTCTTTAAAGTGGTTGTAGCTTTGTTCCCCTTTGATTAGTTGTGTATTTAGCTCTGTAAATATTTTTGAGACGGCCATATTCACATGACAAAAAGTCACAATTGTTACCTTTTTTTTTGGTTTTGGATTTGTAGGTTCGAGTTAGGTGACTTGAGTTATATTATCACGAAAATAAAAGAAAAAAATCTATGAATACTGCTATCGAAAATAGTTCGAACTTATAGTTTATACGAAAAAAATAAAGTACTTTTAGTAAGTTGTATAGTAATTATTATTTAATTTTGATCGAATGATTAGGAATAAAGGAGCTCAAGAAAAGAAGGGATGTTTTTATGGATTTGTACAGAAAGAAACCATTAAATTATTTCCAAAGAATGAACCCTATAAAGCAATTTATGAATCTTGGTATGAATGAAGTCAGTATAATTTTAATTTAAAATTTTCAACAGAGAGCGAGTCATGAATGAAAGCATCGTACTTAAAACTGAATTTTATTATAATTTATTCTTTAAACAAAATTTCAATAATAGAAAGGAAAAATACTGACCCTAAACAAAAAAATTAAGGGATTTCAAAATTAAAAACCTGTTTAGATATTTTTAAGGTTTTTATGTTTTCCCATTTGCCAGTTATAACAATAATAATATCATATATTGTTTATTTTACATTATGTCAATATTATTAAGGTTATAGTTCATGGAAGTATTAAAAGCTTAGTGAGACTTATAAAAATACCTTGATATTCAAGAGGCTATAATAATTATATTAATGTATGTTCATCTTGAGTGTTTAATTTTTAAAATCAGATTTTGTGGAAATAAATCAATTTAATAAAATAAATTTTAAAGAAATAAATTTTTCCTTCAGTAGTACTTGATGTGTGAATTATAAAACTTAATGACTCCTCTAGGCACTTCAGATATACCATGCCGCATTACAAACTGTCCGTTAATCAAATAACATCAAAAATACTGAAGGATAGGAGTCCACTGATCTAAAAGTTTACGAACAGAGAGTTTGAAACTACCAGTTCGTAACACGTTAACAAGCGTTCTGCAGATTGTTGTTTAAAAGTTTAATGTTTAAAATTAATTTGAGATCTAAGCTCAAAATGTTGGTATGTATTCGCATATTAAAAATAAAAAAGTCAACATTGAAGTACTAAAACCTTATCAAAGTATTAACACTTATATCAAAAACATATTACTAAGAACTATAGAAAAATTACTTTAGGTGCTCGACTTATAAAAATAAGTTTATAATGACTGAAACCTATCTCATCTATTGTTAACACTTATTTAAAAATAAAATAAGTAAAAACGTATTACTATAATTTATAAAACCAATATTTTTCAGGTATTTGTGATGAGTTTTTTTTTTTAATCTTATTAAAAAAAAATATCAGTTTTCTAAAAAACATAAAAATATAGAGCCTTTTTGCTTTTAAAACACCAATATTTCGATGTTTTTTTTTCAAGAGCCTATAACCGACATCCGCTTCACAAGGACGAATATTAAAACTGCAGTTCTACTCTAACAATAAGTAAAGTGCACTTGATTCATTGCCTGTATGAGTAGATATAAATTAAATTAAATAAACACTTTTAATATGTACTTTAACTGTACGAAAGTTCTGTGTAATAATCGGCAATGGTATATTTTTTTTTAACTTGAAGTTGTCTATAGAAAACATTTATAAATGTACGCCTTCTTTCTTTTCTAACGACTTCTCTTTCTTCTGAACTATTTATAAAATTAAATTTTTGTAGTATATAGATGTATTGCAATTCAATTGTTGTAGCATAAAGAGTTTTGAGTCAAAAGTGCAATCAATGACAAAGTGTTTAATATTAGGTTGTTTTTCGTTGATTTTTGAGCAAAGAAATTAAACAAAAACTGTATTTCACTTTTTGTCATCAGATTATCTCATTTATTGGTATATTTAATTAAGTTATGAATTTAAACGACTAAATAAATCTTTTCATACCTCCTTTCCTTAAACATTCAGAATGAAACAATCAGAATGAATTATCTCTAAAACCAATAAGATTTTTTAAAAAATACTCATTTGTTTTTAACTGTTTGTAAAAAAAATCGGTTTATCATTTTCTGTAAGCGTTGAAAAATACGTGTGTTGATTTTAATCAAAATAAGTATATCATAAATAGTTTAAAGACAAAAAAAATATATTATTAGTAAACATTTTTGTAATTAAATTCTTAATTGAATAATGTTCTTGAAGTCTGCTTTAAAAAAAATCTTACAATTTACTTTTTTGGATTCCAAGATCAAATCCTTGCAAATATCAATATACAGTATAATATAAATTTATATAATTTATTGAACGTCATTGGTTTCTCATATTTATATGTATATCTAACCTTTACGGTTTTACTCTTTTTAGTTTCATTATATCTCTTTATTGAGTGTGAATTTATTTTCAATATTCAGTTCATACTATTCATATATTTTTAATTTTCTTTGGTCTATTTCTCTATCATTTTATGATGTTCATGTTTATTGTTTTTCCTTTTTTAGCCCTATGGTATGCAAAATGGGCCTTAAATAAATGTTTTTTTCTTAATATCAGTCATCACCCTGACCATCTTCCTAATAATTAATACAGTAAATTATTCATTATAAATAAACTGGAAAAAAGCTCGTAAGTCTAAACATTTACGAACCGTTGTATTGATATTCTGACTAGATTATCTTTTCATATTACTTTATCTATCTTATCTAATCAACTACTAAATTGCATTTTTTTTACCCCAGAAGAGTTTTTATGCACTTTTTATTTTAAAAAATATGAATTAGCCTTACGGGAATAGTGCTTCCTATGTTGAACGAACACGAATTCAATTCTTTCCGGGCTAACTAAATTTGCTCTTGACTGAAATTAAAGGATTTCATCAGGGGAGAACCGTGCTGTATCAGATGTTTTTCGATATCTGCTAGAGATGGAATTCGAGAGAATTAGACACTTTTTAGTTACTATTCCCTCTTAAAACTAATCTAATTATGGTAATAATCAGAGTGAGGACTGGAAGAAAGTTGGAGGGGGGTGGGGGTTAACTACCCTACCTCCTCCTGAGTAATTACCTGTACTGGCGCCACCTCCTACATGTATTTTGTTTGTTTTTTTCTAAAAGTTTCGTTTAAGTGTATTATTTTCAGATTTGCTGATTTCTGAAAATCAGAACAACATTACGGGACTTCAAGATTTAATCGAAACTGATAAAATTATTATTTAACGTATCAAATTTGAGGATTTATAAGCCAGTCGTATTTTATAAATTTTATTTATTGGGAAAAATATCTTTTACCTTATTGTTACATTAAATTCTTTTGATGCTTCAAATATTTTTTTTTTACTCTAGCTAATATTGAAAGTAATTAGTTCGTAGCAGAGTGAAAACTAGTTAACATGCAAGTTTTTTTATTTTTCCGTAGATTTTCTTTTAGAACCACATCTCGATGCTACCATTTGTGTTGTCCCTTTTAATCGATGGACAGGAATTTGGTACGTTCGGAAGCGTATTGGCAACACCTCTTTTCAACTAATACTGATGTAGTATTTTTGACTGAATGTGTGTAAAGTAGTATATGAATGGTTTGATTTATTGATTGAAGGTGGAACGGTGAGGTTAGCCGGTGACCTTGGTGATTTGTGTTGTTGCCATGGCCGCGCAACGCCCTACGTGCCTCCCAAGTGCACCATCATTTGATCCTTATCTCCAGAAAATCACTTCTCCACGGTCCCGGTGGAATTAAACAATGTCCGTCCTAATGTTCATCGAATTTGTCAAAGCTTTAACTAATATATAGCATCTTTGATAAGTTGATATATTACGTATCTTCATAATTGCGAAAAGTTCTTTTTTATAAAAATTAGTTGCAAATATTCTTTTTTGAAATATATATTAATATATAACGCATCAATGAAAATATCTGATGTTCTCAAACATATTATTTTTTTTTCATCGTTTTTACGATCACTTTTGGAGCCCACTTAACCTCCCCTCTCCTTTAAAAACTAATTGTTGCTATTAATGAGGTGCTTAATCAGGTGGTCAGAATACTTTTACCCAAAATATAGGTTCGTGAATCCGGAATCTCCTATTGCCTGCCCCTGTGGCCCTTCAAAGGATATGCTATGGGACTACTTTTTTTTATTATTATTATTATTAAATAATAA
>NW_027115109.1:1094367-1108726 GCF_000696795.3 Halyomorpha halys
ATATATTGCTGTGTACATTTTCTAGGATATTTAAGCAATTTTTTAATAAGGGTTTCAGCTGGTAGGACATTTGAATAAAGGACCTTATTTAAGTTATTAAGATTATCTATCTAATATATAATTAGATTATTTTCGATAAACAAAAGTTAAATATTCAGAATCAAGGATGAAATAACTTTTAATGTTTACCTTCTATTATATTTTCATTTTGGTAGATAAAAAGCAAACTAAATAGAATTCATGCCATAGGGTTATTGAGTTCATTTCAGCTTATGATTGTTTAATATATTTATAAATTCTCCCATTTTAATATATATTTGTATTTTAATTCTTTCAGGAAATAAGGGTGTGCTTGAGGTGAATTAGTGTACATAGGAAACATTCAGGATTGCAAAACATCAGTTTATTGCCCCAGAGGCCTATCAGCTGAACAACATGGGACGCAAAAAAATTCAAATTTCACGCATTACAGATGAACGTAACAGACAGGTAATATTTTTATATATATTCCAAATTAAAGCTTATTGTCATTATGGTTATTACAAGCATAAATTTTTATTGTTTTTTAAATATATTAAAGACTGAATTTCAAGAATTTAAACATTTTTTATAGGTTACATTCAACAAACGGAAGTTTGGTGTTATGAAGAAGGCTTATGAACTTAGTGTGTTATGTGATTGTGAAATTGCTCTCATCATATTCAGCAGTAGTAACAAATTATACCAGTATGCTAGTACTGATATGGACAAAGTTCTCTTGAAATACACTGAATATAATGAACCTCATGAGTCTCTGACTAATAAAAATATAATAGAGGTATTATCTTTTTTTTCTTTAATTCTTCTCATAATTTAAAACTGTTTTCACTCTTGTTCTATAGCAATATTATCCATATTTGATTTTTTCTCAGGCATTGAATAAAAAAGAACATAAAAATGGTGCTTGCAGTCCTGATAGTCCAGAAGGAGACTCAGAATATCAATTAACACCTAGGACTGAAGCAAAATATAACAAAATTGATGAAGAATTTCAGATGATGATGCAGCGTGGTAATCAGTTGAATAATAGGGTATGGAAGTTTTCCTATCTTAATTTCATTATATTTATTTTATTTTTTTATTATTTCTGTTAATTTTTTTTGTTATGTTACTTGAAGGTGGGACAAGGGAGCTATTCTCATAACCTTCCCGTAACTGTACCTGTGGGATATTCGGACTCAAACTTATTACAGTCAAGCCCTCATATGGGTCAAAATACAAGTTTAAGTCCTAGACCATCTTCATCAGATGCTGATTCAGGTATTTTCTAAAATATATATTTCCTTCATCTGTTTTTAATTTAAACAACCCATAACTTCTGTGTTTAATTTACCTTATTACATATTTATTCTGAAAAAAAACACTTTCTGTATCAATGCTGAAATTGTTTCTTATCAATTCTTCATTCAAATTGACATGACAATTGATTCTTAAAAAGAAGATATGTATTTTTTTTTTTTAATGTTTCTGTTAAAGTATTTTTAACTGCTAATAAATCAGTTAATCATTTATACCTTGTTTTCTTTACTTATTTATATTTCTTCCTTATAGTGTACCCATCAGGCGGAATGCTTGAAATGAGTAATGGATACCCTCATTCAGCTTCACCTTTAGGTGGATCACCATCACCAGGTCCACCAGGAAGTCATTTAGGAAAACCACCGCCGCCACCTCCTCCTAAGCACAGTTCACCTGCACCATCTCGGACAAATCTTAGGGTTGTTATACCGAATACTCATGATGATGTGGGTTTTAATTTATTTCTTTTGTATAATGATATTTTTTAATATTGAAATTTTTTATTGTCTTTAAATTATCAGAATTTGACTTTTAAAAATTAATTAATTTGAACTCCTACTTAAAATAATGTTTGACTCATCCACCCTTCATAGCAAATATTGTAAAAGCTACATTATTTTTATTGTGTTATAAAATACATATTTATTTAAATAAGTTTAAGCAAACATTTCTTATTAAGTTGACAATTAAATCTAGTATATTTTAGGGTTCAAGTTAATTAAGATAGTTTGATTTATGTTTAAAAATATATTTAAATGTTCAGTTTATTGGTAATATTCATTATAGTTAGTGTTTTTAGATTAGATTATTTTATACCTTGAGGAAGTGGATTTTTTTAAGCATATAGCATGCACTAGTAAACAATAGATCAGGTCTATGTTGAATTAGATTGTCTTGGAAAAACTGAAAAGTTCATTGCATCCTCGGTTTTCTTATTCTCCACTTTGAATTGCTATGTAATATGTTGGTTTTAACTTTTTGTCACTTTTTTTTTTTGTTTTATGAAAAACAAATCAGCTATCCCACTTTGTAAATTTTGATATTGTCACTGATTATATCATTAGCACATTTTAAGATTATATTCATACTTTTAGTTAATCTGATTTTTTTTTGCTACAATAAATTTGCTGGTAATGAGCAAGAGCTAATATTGAAATCCCCATAAAAGTTATTTTTTACATAAATGGCATGTTGTTAGTTTCTCTGCTGGGTCTATTTCATATTTCCAGAAGTTTTCAAATTCCTAAAAAGATTTATATTTTCCCTGTTGTTGTCATATTTAGTAATGCAATGAAAGTCCATGGATCATAGATTGGAACAATATATGATCAAATGTTGTGAAGTTAAAAGGATATTAATTTTTTTTAATCTAGGTCTTAAATTCTTTCAGATGTGGTATTAACTGTGTAGTCGTGCATCATCTTATAAAAGTAATTATCTTGTAAGCAATTCTGATTGGCTTAAGTGGGATATCTATGCGATACAGCTACATATACTAATTAAATAGCTCATAATAAATAAAGTGACTGAACTTTATGGGTAAATTTATTGTTAGTAATACTTTTTTAATACCTAAACATATTCAACCTTATTTTTTCCACATTTCAACCAATTATTCTATTCTTAGTTGAAGCTCTAAATAATTTAATCTTTAGTTGAGATATGTAAGAATAGATTCACAATAAATAATTATATTAACTGATATTTGTGGTATTTTATTTGTTTATTTATTCAATATAATTAAGTGAGAATTTTGAACAACAATATTGAACAGTATTCATTTATTAGGAATCAGTTGAATCATTGTGTTTCTTTTCCAGTGTTATGGATGTGCTGTTAGTTGTACAAGTGCTAATTTTAGTTGCCACAGCTCTAAGAATAGTAGCGCCCGGGCTTACTGTAAATTCTCATTTTATGGTTAACCCAAGCTATAAATTTCATAAGTTCTACTTTGAATGTAAAGTAGGACGAGTTGTAAATGGTTATGCATATCCCATGCTTAAACAAAATTCTGATGAAAAGAATAGTTTTGTAGATTTATTTTAAAAGACCACATTAAAATAATCAAAATATTTTACCATTCACTGAACTTGTCTGTCAGTTTGATTAAAATGCTGTAAATAATGCTTTGTTGCTCCTTGTGTCCTAGTTAATCTCTTAAAACATTGCATCTTTGTTATATATTTATGAAGATCTTGAATCACATGGTATTTATTTTATAAATATAGTAAATAGTTATTAGTAAATGCTTAGTTCACAAAATGTTAACTTTCTTAAAACCTAGTTGATTATTATGTAGGGTGGTGGAGGAAATGGAGGTGGTGTTGGCACTTCTCTTAATACTCCTGTGGTTGCACTACAAACGCCTGTTCTTGGTTCATTCCCTGGTATATACACTGATATTTCAAATCCAGAAATGGGTCTCGCCTCGGCTCTGTCCTGGACTTCATCTATTACTTCATCGATAGCTCATACAAGGTATAATAAGAGTTGATACTTCATTATTTATCTGTTATTTGACTTAATTATTATTGATAATATTTTTGTTATAGCTTCACTTTATATTATTGCACCTAAGTTTTATAAGATTGGAAAATTGAATTCTTTTGAAATATATTTTTTATTGAAATATTTTATATTTACTTAACGTGATTTTGATTTGCAGTGGTTTGCCTCATCTTGGTGTCAGCAGTTCCCCGCCCCCTTCTTCTCCATCTCCTCGTTCTGTAAGAATAAAGAGTGAACCAATATCACCTCCAAGGGATCACCCTTTAAGTCACTTGCCTCATCCATTAAGTCATCACATTCCTCCTGGTAAGATTATATATTTTTTTTAAAATGCTTTTTCAAAATTATTCATTATTGATATATTTAATGTTGATTTACTGTAGTAATCTCAATGTTTTGAATAAAGGCCTAGTATATTGACTTGCTTCATAGGTTTCACCCATTAATATCTGTAAAATTACATGTTATACACACTTACAACTTAGTAAATTAATATTAATCTCCTTTAGAAACAAAATCCTACCAATTTTAATTGCATATCTACAGTTTTTCAGAAATAATCATCTTTGAGTGAATGTATAGGTTAATTAAAATATCTTGTTTTTTTTTTTTTTAACAAATATTCATTTTATATCAACTGTATTCATCTATAAATGTTAACCCGAAGGTAGTTTTCAGGAGAAAAGATTTTTAAATTTGTTCCACCATTTAACCTTAACTATTTTACAACATTTTATCCTACCCTGAGGTCAAAAATTAAAACGCAATGGTGCTTAATTTATTTATTTATATCGTAGACATTTCGAGGATACTGCATCCCCCTCTTCAGCATCTATAATTTAACAATATTTGTTTAAATAAGTTTTTCTATGATTGTATATAATCAATTGTATAATCAAAAAGTATTATTTCAAATTATGTTTCATTGATCTATTTTTTCCTATTTTAGAAATGGACATTAACTAAAATATCACATAAATTTTTTTTTTTTATTTTGTTATGATTAATGGTGTAAATCTTTACACGTAAGCATTTAAGTTGATAAATATTATTGATAGTACCCATTTCTGGATTTTGGTCTTTATTTTTACTAAAACTATTATCAATTAAATTATTTTATCTCCACTATGTTGTTTTGTATTGTAACTATTATCATTCAATCTATTAAAACAGTTATCAATTGGGTAAAACTATAAACAAAAATATTTGTGGTTATTTAAATTTATGATCCACTGAATGATACTGGTGCAGAATAGGTAAGTTAGCAATGTTATATTAAAAAACTTAATTATTTTTTCTATTAACAATTAGAAATACTAAGATTTGATTCTTTAAATATGTAGAAAAGCCATTTAGGAAATTTTAATTTTAAAATTTATGTTATATTGGTTATGCAAAACAATTTATTTGATACGTTAATGATTTTTTTTTAAATAAGAAAAAATATATCAGTGAAACAATTTGAAATACTTTTATTTTGTATTATATTTGGACATCATAGATAATCAATTGTTTTACTTAAGTTGACAGCTTTTTGTAGCAGCCCTCAGATAGGTTGTAATGTTTTACTGAATTAATTAGAAAAACTCAAAAAATGTGTATTCTTTTTAACATATATTAATTGAATTTTTATTAAATCATGGCATTTGCAAGATGTTTAGCAATAGCATTATAATAATATTTTCATGGCATTAATGTTTACTTATTGTTACTTGTGAATATTATTGTGCTCTTTTTAACATAATTTTCTATTTGCTTATTTATTGTGACTTGTAAAAATATATGAAATACATTTTAGGAGGAATGGGAACATCACCAGGAGACCAAAGGCATGAA
The DNA here is from genome assembly GCF_000696795.3 of Halyomorpha halys. Taxonomy (NCBI): domain Eukaryota; kingdom Metazoa; phylum Arthropoda; class Insecta; order Hemiptera; family Pentatomidae; genus Halyomorpha; species Halyomorpha halys. The sequence continues at coordinate 1,100,050 of NW_027115109.1, forward strand.
TATGATGGAGGTCCTATGAGTAAAAGGCCAAGAGATAATTGGAGTACATAGCCACCATTTAACTCTCTGCTATCCTCTGTAGTAAGTTTAATGATGCTTTTATACTAATATTGTTTGAAATTATTAATCTTGATAGGGGGGGGGGGTACGGGGAGACGGAATATTTAAAAAACAAATCAAAGGTGAGACAAAAATTGTGTTATTCAAATACAGTAGAACCCCTGTAAGCCTTTCGTGTGTTAACCATCCTTTGTATTAACTGGCTTTGTGAGAAAAACATTATTTGACCGAGAAATGGAAGCAGTTTATGTTATAAATATGGAAAATAATTTAAAAATTCTCTAAATGTTGAAATTAACTAAATTAAAAAAAAAAAAAAAAAAAAAAAAATAGCTGCTATCATTTTTAATTTGTGCATTCTACATTCTTCGTGTTTTCAAATGCATAGTAAAATTTGCACTGAACATATAACATACTCCATAAAACATTGTTTTATTTTTTTAAATATGTGTTTGTCAGTATAAGATTTTGAATACTTAAGTATTCCATTCTTGTAACCGTGTGCAATAAAATTCTTACTCAATTTCATGATCCCTTTTTAATGCAACTAATGGACAAACTGTGTTGATCAATTATTAATAGGTATTGGCTGTTTTGGTTGGTAGTTATGTGTAACTATTTATCATTGTTCTTTATTTTATACAAATTTCATATATTCCGTTTTATATTATTTTAATGATATTACTTGTGATACTCATACCATATAGATATAAATGCATGTAAATATATAATTTTTTTTTTTATTCCAGATGGACGCAGAGAGGTATGACTTGCAGTGACGTGCTATAGTGGTTACCTCATTAGATTCTTTGTGCAATCGTGACCACAGTGTAATGTGCCATTTTTTTCACAGTTCAAACACTCACAAAACTCAAATATGAGTGTCTAATAAACACATCTTTAATTGATAGTTATAAAGTTGAGCTCACTTTCATATGCATTTTTTAAAAGGAATGTATACTTTAAATACATTTAGATTTTTGTGAACCAAATTACATGCCTTAAAATATTGTTAAAAGGTGGTAAATTTTATTGTAATACTATGTTTAAGTTTAAATTTTAAATATATATGTATATGTATACATTTATATATTGCCACAATTTGGGAAATGTGCTACTGTTTACAATTTTGAAATCAACACATACATGCATGTATATATATATTTATTTATTTATTTATATATATACATATATTAGTGTGTATTTTGCCAAATTTTTGGCATTCTCTCAAAAATTTAGTGAAGATTTCTCAAGTGGAAATTACTCACATTATTGCTGTTCTTCCTTATGTAAAAATTTTTATTAAATAGTAATGTGTATTATACATGTTAAATAGGTAGTTCTTGATGTTACCCTAAAATATATGTTGTATATTTCTGATATGTTAGATGTTCATGTTTTTCTATGATATAAATATATGTATAAAAAATATACAGATATTACATTTTTTTATAATCATTGTTACTTCAATTTAGTTCAGCTTGTCTTTTCAAGTGCTTCATTGTTCATTAAACTTGAAAAGAAGAGTGAAATGATATTTTTATTTTTATCATTGTAGATTCATAAAATTTTACACTGTTGTACCTTGCATTAATGTAATTTGAAATTTATTGTATTTATAACCTAAAGGTTGAAAATATGTTATATAACTTATATGATTAATATTTACATTTTTTTTTTGTAATATCCTACCTAATTTTTTATAGAAAAAAATATTTTATCGTCTTTATTTCATTCACCATTATAATTGATATCATTAGTCAGCTCTGTAATTAGAAATATACTACTAAATTTTCATCATTTTTAAATTTTGATACTGATATAACTACAATGATTAGGTTTTATTTTAAATAAACGTATACATTCACGTATATATATACACATATATATCAGCTAGTGTGTATATGTCTAAATCTAATCCAGTAAAGATGCCTGTTTATGTTTTATGTAATTGTTATATTTTTATTAAAATTAAGATATGTGATACCTACTTTTTTGCGCTAGTCAGTAGCCAAATAAGTTTAATATTTGTGTGATCAGGATTCTTTTCCACAGCCTAAGTGATATCTTTTAGAAAACATGAAAAATAGTTATCTATTTTTATATTGTAGTAATAAAGAATAAGGTTTCCAAAAGTTTAGATAATTTTGCTTTTGAATGGCCCAGTTGTCATTTGTGCTTATTACATTTACACAGCTGACTAGTGACATTAAGCACAATATTTTTTTTTTAATTTTGTTAAATGTTGTTTGTAGGAAAAATCACTAGTCACTATTATTTACCAATGCAAGCACTTTTTTTTTTTCTTCTTTAACAATATATATATATATACATTTTTTTTTGTGTAAATAATTGTACTTCTTAAGTGTTGCATTTTGATTCTCAAGCCTTAATCAGTGCCTATCTGAATACTTGAACAGTAACAGATATCATGTAGTTTTTCCAGTCTAGATAGTACCATATATTTTAAATCATTGCATAGGTATTTACTGAAGTTCAAACTCTTCCTCTTTTAAGTATCTTCCATAATATGGTGAATAGTATAATTTCCTCTTTCGTATTTTTTATGTTCTGCAGTTCTATGTGTGATTTTCCATCAATTCCCTGTAACTACCGTTTTGACAATTTATAAACTTTTTAGGATAGGATTTTATTTTATTATTTTTTTTTTAATTGGAGTCAATCAGATGTTTGACAATTATCCTTTTTTTGTGGTGTCTTCCAAAATTGATATCATTGCATTTTTCTAATGTTGACTTCTATTCAAATTACTTTTACACCCAATAATGCTTTTTAATTCCTTCTGAAGAAATTTAATTTTTTTTCCTCCTTCCCCCCAATATAAAATTCAAGCACGTATTGATTCCTGAACATGTATATTATTCCTCCAATTAAACATAATAATGATAAAATATTACTATTTCAATCATTATTTATAATTCTAAAATCAGAAACTAATATTACAGTTTAAGAATGAAAATGGCACCCCATTTAATGTTTTTCATAATACATATTATTTGTGTTTTAACAAGAAACAATTTCTAATCAAACTAATGAAATTTCTTGTACAGTCCTATCATTAGTTTATCTTCTTAAGACTTTATTTATTTGATTATCTTTATTGTATAAATCTTCTTTGCTATATATTTCATATAACAAATTTTCTGTTTCTTAAGGCATTAATAATATTATTATCATTGTGCCATTAGAAAATATTTGTGGAATAAAAAATAATCATCAAAAAATAATTTTTCATGGAATAAATTGATCATCTTTTTAGGTAAAGATATTTTTCATATAAAAAATTATATTTATTAAAAGAGATTCATTATTTTTGTGATTGATAAATATGAGCTTATTATCTAGAAACGTATTGTACTGAATTTATATATTTTAAAAGTTCTACAAATGTTAAGAAGTCTTATGAAAATACCAGAAAGAATCTTATTATTTAAAGTTAATCTAATCATTGATATTTATCACTGTCCATTTATGTAATCTAAAGATGGTATTTTGGTTACCTTACTCTAGGAATTTTTCTATCATTTTTAAATTTAGTCGAACATAAATTAAGGATTATGTTTGATATTGCTGTAATATAAATATATAAATTGTGGTAATTGTTACAGTTAGAGTGAAATGATAATTAATAAACAATTCTTCGGACTTGTAAATAAAAATCAATTAGAGTTTAATTGAACTAAATTAAATGTTTTTACAAATATTTGATTGGTGGCCATATTTTTAAAAAATAAATAAATAATATAATAAATGTTTACTTAAACATTTAACGTTTTATTCTTGAATTATTACAAGGCCATTCATTATTATTGTTATTAATTAAAAATATATTTTTAATAAAAAAAAAATTAGTTGAGACCATTACTACTGATTTTTAAGAAAACTGACAGGCTTTAACTTTTTAAAAATTTCAGTTGATTTGTCAATGTAATTTTTTTTTTTTTTGTTTTACAATATTCACATTTTATTTTGAACCTATTTTATTTAATGTTATTTAAAAATGTAATGTAGTTATTAGAAATCACTTCATGTAGTTTTAACTTAATGTGTCTTAACATTTAATGTCTCCTGTTAAAGAAAAAAAAGTTATGTAAAAAAATTGTTAGAAAAAACATGCCATGAAATGTGTCATAAAAATTTAGCCAAGTTTAGTATAAATGTTATAAATAAATGTAAATTTTGTTTAGTTTCATAAGCAAATCAACCACTTTCCCCGTTCTCTTTAAATGTGTATATATTCAAATGTTATTTAAATATAGGGAGTTAGTGGCTGTATTTTTATTTATAGTTGTTGTATAATACACATATTCTATTTAATAAATCCTAATCTTGGGATGGTGCTACTGTTTAAAAGCTAAATGTTTTCTATTAGATTTGTTGCAACCTTTAAAAATTTATTTATCTTCACAGTAATATGCAATTTGATGTACACTGTAACCCATTAAACACCCACAGTTATTTCTATACACATTGTGTATAATGATTAAATGTTAAGCTTTAGAAAATGAAACATTTTAGTGTCCTCTGACTGATGTGTTATGTATAGACCATAAATATATGTGAAGAAAGAGGAAGTTCATATTTTTTTTTAATTTATTTTTTTATTTTTTTTTTTTTTTAGCTAAGAGCTTATATTTAGTTAAGTTATTATCAAAAAACAGGGTGTGATGGCTCATGTTTGGTCCAAAATCACTTTGCCTTATTAAACTTCACATTTCAGTGAAGTTAATAGTGTAATTTCCTATCACGGTTGTCTTTCAACCATCGCAAGCATGTAATTTGACAATGTTACACAAAGTATACTTCATTTACATGTTTGCTCAATATCACTTCGTTTTTAATTATAAACCAGTGTTACTGACAACAATCTTTGTTATTTACTTGAAAGTAAGAGATATATTTATAATGTATAAATTAATCAAATATTTAGTTTAGTTTTTTTTATTTGTGCCACATAAATATCATGTACCTAATTCTTCTTATATCATATTCGCTTTTTCATTCAGTTTTTTCTTTTCTAATGAGAGAAATGTATATTGTTATTAACAGTTAACTTGTATACATAAATAGGTATATAAGGATAAATATTTTGGTCGTTTTCATTGTTTAAATATACATATTTATGAGATGATTTTTAAATCCAAAAATATATATATTTTTTTTATAATTGATAGTTCCCACTGGATTTATAATACAATTAATTAACAATGCTAAGAGTAATATGACATGAAAATGACTAGAGGAGTGTTTGGTAACACTCCAACCAGATATAGATTTAAAATATAAAAATGTATTTACCATTTTTACTTTCTTCATATTGAACTCACTTGATTTTAAACGAATATACATCACCAATCAATCAACTGTTATTTTATTAAGTTTTTGTTTATGTGTAAATAAATTACTATTTGCTATCTTGTATGGATCTATCTTGTTTTGTTGATTATAAATTGAGTTGTATTTATAGAAAATATGATTTTACATATCAAACGATATAATTTTCATTGAATTTAAAATTGTGTACTATTGTCAGAAACATGTTATAACAGAGTAGTGTTCATATTTTTCTTATTTATATATAATGTTATAACAAAATCATATATAAATAAATGTTAGGATATGAACTAGAGTTGTACATACTGAACAAGGAAATGTAATATATTTTTACGAAAGTATATTCACGTTGTAATAGAGTTGGTGCAAAATATGTTTACCCTTCATTTTTATTTATTATTATTTTTGATTTTTTTAGCTTAGTGCAATAAGAAAACAATATTATGAATACTATGTTGTGGAAGGGTAACATTTATCTAGTGTCTGGTTTTGTCTTAGGTTGTTTTGAAGTTATAATGATTGTACCAAAAGGGTAATATATTTATCAGTCAAGTATTGTTTATTATGAAGCAGTTCTTTACCCATTCTCTAAATAAAGTTTTGTTACTACCAAAGTATAGAAATTAAAATAATCTGAATGTTCATTACGGGTATATTTTAATAAGTGATTGTAATTCTACTGAAATGGACTTTTATGGGACCTTGAAAAAGTTTAAAAATCCAGATGGACTTCAGATCAATGGAATTTTCATTGAGCTACATGTAATTAATATTAAAGAAATAGACCAAGGTGACATGATAGTTAACATGATCAAAGATCTGCTACATCTGTTGAATCCACAAGAAAAAACTATTCATACACACAAATATATTTATTTTTTGTGGGGAGGAGTTGGGTGGTCTTGTGATTGGATAAGCCACTGGACTTTTAATTCTTTATTCGAGCCCAGCTTAAGCTGAAAACAATCTTTTTTTTATCTAATAGTACAGATAAACATATTTAAAATAAAACTATTATCCATCGGCAAAATCCTCTGGAAGTACAACCAGCCTCATGTAAAATGGGTGGCTGAACCTTCGGAGAGTAGTGTGTTGAGGGTCGAGCATTCATTGCAGAATTGTAGGAGTGAATCCAAAACTTAATTGGTTGTATTGGTGCAGATTTTTTTTATATGTATTTATACATTAAAAAATGTATACAGAATTTGGAAATAATTTTTCATTACATTAATTATCTTAAAAATATAATCAAAAAGTAAATATCATATAAAAATTATATTTCATTGGATGATAAGGGCTTTTAAATTTATTACACAATTATTTATTGGTCAAATTACACATTTAATGACCTTTATAAGTTTAAGTTTAATCATAATTTATTATTATATATTTAAACATATTTCAGATATAAGGTCACCCACCTACACTATTCAACTCAGAGCCACCCAAATTTAGGTTACAGCTAAACAAACATTTATCTCGAGGATAAGGTGGCTTTCTTACATGATTAATTGCTCGTAATGGGATATATTTAATACAGAGAAATTTGAGTAACCTTGGAAAAGAAGAAGTATATTTGTAAACCATTTCATTGACGAGGGTGTGCTGTATTCCTCAGTGACCAATGGACCAATTTAGTTAGTATAAACTCATACTTTTTTTTAAAAAAGGTAGTTTTTTGTCTTAGTGCATTGACATTTTAGAAATTATATCTGCACTTGATATTTTTACAAAAAAATCACAAAGGAGTTGATTGAATTTCTGTGATTGGTTTAGCTTTTTTTATATAGTTTGTGTTCTCTATCTTGTATTTTATTATTGGACTTCAAATTTTATCATTATTGTTTTTATTATTATTAAATTAAGGAATGGGAAACCTTACTTCACCACTCCCCACTTGGATCTTTTGTGAAATCCCCCTTTATTTAGAGATTCCATTGGAATTTTATCCTTCTAAAGAAGTATATTAAGTCCTTAGGGTTAGATCTAGCAATATCCTCAGGTTTAAGTGTTGAAGTAGGCAAGGGCTTCACATTCACAAACAGTATGTTTGGCCTTTTCTTCATTCTCTAGATACAGGCAATAGGTGGAATCTTCTTCCAATTTCATCTTCTTGAAATGTTATTTTACTGAACAGTGGCCTGTGAGAAAACCTGTTATTTTTCTCAAGTTAAGGATCATTATTGAGGATTAAGTTAGGGAGCTCAATTTGGATAGAGTTTTAGATAGCTGCTGTCTAAAACCACCAACAGGATAAGCATCTAGAAAGAAGTATTGCCCTTTCTTATATTCTCTACTGGACATGGTTAAGGGAGAAGCTCCTACTCCAACTGGTTGTCTCTCGGATGACCCCAATGAAATCTTTATTCTCTTAGCTTTCCTTTTTTTCTGTGCTGGATTGTATTCTTCTAAGTCCTTTGTCCAGTGGAATTTTTTTCTTGAGGTTCTGGTGGTGATTCTTTCACCATAGGGACACTTCCCATAATGATGATGGTTTCTTCATTTACCAGTAAGCTTTAAGGTAAAATACCCTTTAAAATAACTTTGTTGGTAGCTTTTTTTTCTGGGGAATCTCCTTCTCATTCAAGTCTTCTTAAATTGTTTCCTTCCATTACCAGAAGTAGCCAGAAAAATAAAAGCCACCTGTAATAGTGCACCACAAGAGGCAATAAAAGCCACCTGTAATAGTGCACCACAAGAAAGCCTTATAAATCTGGAGGTTGCTTGGTGTCTAGATTCAGCTTAGTTGAACTATTCACACTCAGCAATTCATACAAAGCCTATGCTATATAAGCCTATACATAGTAATTTTTCAAAGACACTGTAGTGTATTTTATGTAAAATAATTAACTCTTGATATCCTAATGCAGTAGTAAGTTTTGTTTTCTAGTAATTGGTCGGTTGGTTGTTTCGAAATTAAGGTGTAAAACCTGCTGGTCATTAACACCTGTATTTTATACATAGATATATATCCATATGTTTAATTTTCAAGTATAAAAAGTAAATAAATAAATACAAATTAAAAATAATAAATAATTTTTTTTTTAAATAAAGGAAGAAAAAATTATATATATAAAGGTGGATCCACATGTTGGCCGCTCGCCATGGCTCGGAGGCTCGTACAAATGCTCGGCGAGCCAAGTGCGGGCCATCCACATGTCAGTGTTATTCAGAGAGGCAAACATGGCGGACGTAATAGTGGTTTCAGCCATTGGACTTGGATTGTATTATTTTTATTACAAAAAAAGAAAATTAAATATAA
>NW_027115109.1:1109488-1114246 GCF_000696795.3 Halyomorpha halys
GAATGCGCTTCGTCAAGAACAGCCGCGGTGCCCATATGCCCGAAATCATTTTCAAATGTTAATGTCACGTATTGATCTTTCGAATAAAAAAAAATTTTGATTACAATTTAATTTTTTGTGTTATTTTTTACAATTTCAAGTTCTATCGGGCTTAAAAAAACACCCTATATTTACTTTTCCTCATTTCCCAAAGCCCTTGTCATGGTGGGTTATTTTCTTGATTATTCTGCTTGTCCAGAAGACCTCAACAATGCGTGTTCAGTTTATAAAGGTAAGATAGTTGACAAGGAAGATGACTAGATAGGATGAGACTAATGGGTAACAACTGCTATATCTCAGAGGATGGTAACCTCATCCTACCCGGTACCATTTCCACAGAGGCAAAGGAGGTATGTAACCCCGAAGGGTAGCTAGCCTTTGGATCCATAGGAGCCTAGGAAGGAATAATAGCTAGAGAAGAGAGATGATGTCAAGGGTGAACAAAAAATAACAACCATTTAGAAATCAGGATCGGCTTTAAACCGATATAATCTCATGTAGAGACTGTGGATCAGTTATCAATTAAGGGTTTTTTGTTTTTTCGTACCCTCCTAAAATTTAAATTAGTTTCATATGTGTACATATGGTGAGGTGTGCCATTTTTTTGAGACGACAATCTCGCCGAAAGTTTTCTCCGATTCTGGTAAGAATTTGAGGTGTATTTCGTACCAACAAAGGCGAAGAAGAAGCCTCCAGAGTTTCAAGTGGTAAGATTGAAGAATTTATTAGGTACGGATGGATTGCAATTATATACAACTATTACGACGCTTACACCACCTACGAGATAGTTTTAGCAATCTTGAATGTTGTGGAAAAAACATTATATCCCGAAAAAGAACGAAACGGTAACTTTCTTTAAATTTTTTAATTTATATAATTTGAATTTTGATTGGGGTCTGGGTTAGAGGGCAGTACATCAAAACAACAGGAAGGCGTGGAAGAACTGTTGGTGTGTCCAAGAAGAAGTAATGTGGGGTCGTCGTTCTTTTTTATTTAATTTTAAAAAAACAAGCAGCTGAAAGTTGAAAATGACATTTAAGAGTTGCCATTGTAACAGTAGCTATTTATAGACTTAATAGAATTTTAAATAATTTGATTAGTAAAATTTATATAATTTGTATTAATTTATGTTTGTGTTAATTTCTTTATTAATTGTAAATGTATATATATATATATATATATATCTTGTAATGTACCATATTAATAGAGCTTAATGCGGGAGGTGTTAAGGGTGGCTACACTGAGATGTAACCTTTATTATGGTATGGTATGTAATCTTGTGCAGTAATGAAATGAAATGAAAAAATAACTTTATTCTGCGACATATGTCCCCTAAGAATAAATACATGGTTCATATAGTGAGATTTTTATCTGGCGAGCGTTTACAAATTTTCAGATAGTAGAATGAAAATTCATTGGTATATTGGCTTTACTACTGTTTATAATATTAATCAATACCTGCCTATTTATTTGATTACAAAGATGTGGAGGTTTGGTTATTCAATAAATGAAGGAATAGGTGTTGTTTAAAGGAGAGAATGGATGAAGACTGGTGAATGGAGATGGGAAGAGAATTCCAGAGGGAGGTTGCACGTATGACGAAGGATTTGCTAAAGAAGGAGGTTCTATAGGAGGGCATATATAAATCATTCAGATGGGATCTGGTGTTTAATGAGTGGATGGATGAACGAAGAGTGAGGAGATCTAGGATATAGGTAGGTTTTTTGATGTTAAGAACTTGGAATAGAAAAACACCAAGGAGGTATTGCCTTCGGGAGGTTGGATAGAGCCACTTCAACTCGGAATACCAGCGGGAGACTTGAGAGCGCCTAGGGAACCCAAAGATAAATCTTACAAAGCAATTCATGAGTCTCTTCAGTCTCAACTCTAGTCCTGCAGATAGCCCTCCATACACCAAGGATCCGTAGTCGAAGTGGGGAAAGACGAGAGAGGATACTAGGAGCTGGCGAGTGTTCTGAGGAATGGAATTATGGAATTTTAGGAATTGTTTGAGTACAGTTATAGATTTGCGTGTGATTTGGGAAATATGGTTATTCCAGGAGAGGTGTTGATCAAAGGTGACACCAAGGTTTTTTATTGTAGGATAGAAGTGAATCGGTTGGTTGTTAAGGAATAGTAGAGGACAGTAAGGGAGGTTATGAAGGAAGCGCTCGGAACCGATAAGAATGGCCTTCGTTTTATATATATATAGTATAAATATAATGAATATGTACAAGTAACATGTTTGCAATAAAGGTATTCGAATACTATCAAGTTTTGTGTATTAAAATTAACAATTTCAAACAAGCAAACTTAAAGATAATTTAGAGGAGGCCATTTTTAAAATTCGACATTTAAGCCCAATCAAACTATTTCTGGAAGGATAAGATGAAACTGATATTAAAGGATACTTCATTTTACATTTATAAACCGGGTATAATCCAAATCGTAAGAGCAGTTTTCAAGAAAACGATTTTAACAAGTGGAGTGCCTTAACCCTACTAAAATGACGCCAAGAGGTGGGAATCAGCCGTTCTCGATAAATTCGTGTTTCTTTCTCTGTCCTGTCCAGATTCATTTTAATTTGAATATTAAAGATCCCAAAATATATTTATACCGTACAACAAAGTAAGGATTGAATATAAAATTGAATTATCTTGGTAAATTTTTCAATTGCTGTGTTCTGGGTGCGGTTAGTAAAAAATTAATTTCTTTTAAGGAAATATTAAAATTAAGTAGCAACCAGAAGATGGGCGGAAGCGCATGATTCATTCGGCAGGCCGTTCATAAGTTAATCGACACGAAAATTGAAGGAAAATAAATAACTGGTAATCCAATATTGCAGTAGCCTCATCCAAGCCAAAGCTGTAACACCTCGTATATTTAATTAATTTAAATATTAGATTTAACAAATATCAATTAATCAAATTCCATCCACTACGTTCGCAGACTTCATAGACAAGATAATAATTCAAAACGGATCGATCCATTTTGAGCTTATTCTCAGAAGACAATTCATTGACCATGATATATTGAAATTTCGGTAGTTACTTGCCCAATAGAAATGGCGAGGAAGCTAAACCATAATATTTATGTATTTTTGACTTGTTAAAATAATTCTAAAACAATTTTTCAATTGTTTGTTATTTAAGTTCCATTCATCTATACACACGGTCAATCAACCATCTTCCTGTTATTTAAATTTTCTAACTTTAATATTTCACCTGTTTTTTTAGATTCTTTGAATATTTCAGGATTAAAAAAGTAATTGACTTTTCCATCCAAACACCTTGTGGGACATGAAAATTGATTTATTAAACAGCAACAGAGTCCCTCCTTTTTTCCCCTTCTATATGCATATCAGTAAGGAGGTGTGTCCAATGTAGAGTGAGTTTAGAAGTTGGTTCAATGAATGAGTTTTAATTCTAATAAAAGGTTAACCCATTTTCCTGTCCAAGCAGTTGAAAGTGTCAAAGATATTCAAGAAAAAAAATACACTTTTTAGTCTTTAAACCATAGTAAACAGACAGGTTTTCCTCATTTCAATTGTTTCAAGAAACCTTAAATTGATATTTGTATTAAAAAATTAGTATTTCATCTTATTGTTTCTTATATTTTCAATAGAAAAGAGCTCAATGTATATATTATAGAATTGTTTCATTACAACAGGGAATGTGAATTAAATTTAATAGTTTATTTGTTTGTTGTTTTTCTTCTGCAGCTATCATTGGAGTAACATCTATCCCTTACAATGAACAATAAGCTGATGAACCTGCCATTCAAATGTAATATTCCATTAAAAACAACGCCTAGTAACATAAACTTCAAATACCTTTTTTGCTTATGGAGGAGATCCCTCATCTAGTATTTTTTAAAAAATGTATTTAACAAAAACACATATAGTTTCATTCATATTTATGTCACCTATGAACATTTCCATTAATATAACATGTTTTAATCCTTTTTTAATAGAAAAGCATCACACTTCTAATAAGAAATTAATAATCATTTAATTTTTGAATTTATTATTATTTTTATATATTATTTCTCGCTTTTTATTTAATCTCAACTTATTTCCTTAATTTTCTGTCTTTTAGTGTGCTAATTTTTTTTTCTTTCTTTCTTTTTCATATATACTTTTCAATTTTTATGTGTTATTACGTCTCCTGTTCATTTTTAATTTTTTTTAACCTCATGTAACATTTTTTTTTTTTTGTGTATATATTCTTATCATTGTCTATTTTATACTATAATTATTTGTATTTCTTCTTTTTGTTTATTAGGTATAATTTTCTTTTTACTTATATTTACATCATTTTAACCCTATCTCAATTTACTTTTATTTTTTTTATCTTATAATCCCACAATGTCAAAATATTTCTAGTTTTTTCAATCTTTCAATCAAAATCTTTTTAGCTCTATAAAATGGGGTGAAATGTTGACATATACATGGTTATCAACTATTTTTTGTTTCCTTTTGACTGCACAACTACAAACGAGTACTACCAGAATAACTCTATAGAATGGTGATATTTTTTAAAAACATTATGGCTAAATAGGATTATTTCAGTAATTGTTGATTGGTATAAACTAAGCAATACTTGTCGTCACATTTATAATTATTTGCTCCATTATCCTTCTTTTAATATACCAACAAGCACAAAATTTACTTTAATATAAATAAAAAATATTAAATTTTTACTAGATATTTATTTTCTC
>NW_027115109.1:1114296-1122188 GCF_000696795.3 Halyomorpha halys
TATTTTATTTTTATTTATATAATTTTTTTTCTCTCTCTAAATGATGGTTGTTGTCTTTTTATTTTTATAGCCCTGATGAAGACCTGAAAATCAGGTCGAAACGTCGCCATAAATAAATATCTTCTCCAATCAATCAAAAAATATTAAAATCTAAATTAAAAAATAACTTAACATATTATTAAAAGTAACTTATTAGTATATTACTAAAAGGTTAATACAACATTATATACTTCAATCCAATACTGGAAAGACTCAAATTTACTAATATAAATCTTTAGTGATAAGTACTTTTCAAAACATTTTTTAATCAAATTTAAAAGTCAGCAAGCTTTGATAAATATAAAATATAAAACAGAATAAGGACTAGGACAAAGTTCAATTCTTATGAACTCAATGTGGCTAAGATAATTGCACTATGAGTTGGTTCATTTTTATCCAGGAAATGGTTTATAAAAAATCAGTTAAATAATACTATATGGATAAAAGGCACAAGGAACAACTAGAATAATGAATATAGCAAATTTCTTTCACAAGGTAATATATAAAAACAAATTTAACTAATCATAATTTAAAAAGAAGTATGTAATTATATTTATTATTTATTGTTAAAATTAAAGAGAATAAACCCTGAAGATGGATGGGTATTCTGAAAGATTGGTTTTCTATATACAGAAAACGAAAATTTTGAAGTTAATATTAATAGAACACATTTTTTTAAAGTATTTATCACGAAGGATTTATACTGTTAATACAGCAATTTAATAATGAAACATTCTTATTAATGATACACTATATCCTTATATTATTAAGGAGTCCTAGACTCAATTGACAACCCCCTTTCATTTGAAAGTTCTGGAATGTAGGATCTAAAATGTTTGTTTAGTTATAGTGAATAAAGTTAATAATGAAGTTTATTCAGTAACAGCTAAAATGTCCATAGGATAAATAAGGAATGACCTAGGTATATGTGAAAATGGGATTGACTTCAACCTCAATGTCTTTGATAGAAGTTAGTTAAGACTGAAAGTTCCTTACACTTTGTGTACGTCACATTTTAGTGCATCTGGTACTCTCAGTTTCAGTGGTCTAGTATCAGATGAATATATTTCAACCCTGCTCTAATGAGAAGGAATATAAAGATCTGAACAGGGAGAGGATCACAGATTTGAGTTAAACTAGGGGTTTGGATTTGATAACTGGAGGGTAGTAGGAAGAGATTAGTGGCAATTCCTAAATATAATTGCAAACTATATACATAAACAAATCATTCATATTTTATTATCTTATAGATACAACAACACAGAATCTCTTAAAATTAACTAAAATTATCATATAAAAATAATTTGGATTAAAAATTTAAATTTCTGTACACCATTATACCCAAAATCTAAAATCAAAATAGATTACTCAAATCTATAACATCCAATATTATAATTTTAAAAAAATAAATATTTTAACTGAGTACAATACATAAAATAAATTAAAGGAAGACCAAGAGGTTTCTTGATTTAAACAAAAATAATAAACCTGCAATAAAAAAATAATCTGTTAAAGAACGAAGTTACTTTAAAAAATAATTTATAGCAAAAACAATTATATAAAATATTAATTTAAGTATAATTAGTAAAGTATAGTATAATTAACAATTACTTGCCCATTCATTGAAGCTCTGTTTTTAACCTTTTATCACTTTTCTAATCATTTTACAAGTGAAATAGGAACCTCCAAATTTATATTATAGATTATTATGATCTTATAAACAATGTATCTTCAAACTATATATACAAAATAAATTAGAGAAAGGTTATGAGATTTCTAGACTTCAATAACAATAATGAACCTGCAATAAAAAATAATTCTTTAAAGAGTGAAATTTTTTTAAAAACGTAAATTACAGTATAACATATTCTATTAAAAAAACAAAATTCACTTACAAATTCATTAAAGCTCTGGTTTTAATCTTTATATCACAGTAACAAGCTATAACATTCCTTTTCTTAATTGTTTTTCAAACTCTTCAGCACTAAATGTGCCATCAATCCTTTCACAGTTTCTGTTAAAAACTGAATAAGCACTTATTTCATCTCTCTGTCTTTTTCCAGTCCTTGTATTAAAATATATAAACAAGAGAGCACAAATGCAAAAATAAACAGCTCCGAATTCAATATGTATAGCATAAATATAAGTAATCAACCATAAAATAAACATCAGAAATGTCTTTAAACTTAATATATTTAATGTCTCTGAGGTTTGGAAAGAATCCACATCCACTAAGTCTTTTTCAAGCTCCTAAAAGCATTTGTATAAAAATTAACACCATTTTTTAAATTTTTGACTGGCTGTAATAAACTTATACCAGTGTGAAAAATTATATCAATTCACTTTTATTGATTTTGTATCCAATTTAGAAAAAAGATTTACTGACTGACAAAACAGATACTTTGCAATTTTCAGGTGCAATATCTAAAAAGAAACAACCAGTTACTTTCTGCTTTGAATCACTCCACAAATCAGAGTGATTCATCGACTGAGAAGAAAGTCTATGCTAGAAGCTCTACTTCATTGGAAGGATTGCCTTTACAGTCGTCATTTCCGTCCCAGTAAATAAAAATAAGAAAGGAGAAGAGGAGTTAAAAATAAGCAACCAAATTAAAAAACCTCAATCCCACCTCAAGGATTACATCACCTCCTGGGATAGGATAAATGTTATAGATTCCCTTCTGTTAATTAATTATTATTTGTGTAATGTTAATAAATAAGAAACCAAGCATCAAGTAAATATCAGCAATGTCTTTAAACTTACTATATTCGATGTTTCCGAGTTTTGAAAAGAATCCATATCCACTGAATCTTTTTCAAGCTCCTAAAAGCATAAAGGTGTCTGTTTATGTTAAATGTATAGGTTCTTGATAGAAGTGATACAAATTTTCAAATATTAATTTTCACCAACAATAAACTCTCCTGCATAGTAACTCATATTTCTAAGAGTATAGATCTGTTGATAGGAAAATCAGCTAATTTTTCTGTTACTTTTAAGATCTTTCTCAGTGGGAACTAAGGAACAGCAAAGATTAAAAGTTTTATATAATATACAATAGTCATTATCTGGGTTAGTACAAAACATTGCACGATTATTACTCAAAAATATACACAGTATGAATTTAAATGTTAATCTAATACTAAAAATACTATTAAAAAATATTCATTCAATTTTACAATCCATGATATATTGCTGTAGAGGAACATGGAATGTAAACATCAATCACTATTAAACAAAATAAATAAAAACAAAAGTGGACTCTTTCTGCTTAATTAGTCTGAAATAATGAACAGGCAACAGTATACAATAAAGGCATTTCTTTATTTACCTCTTTACTTTCATTATTAGAAGCTTTATGTTTTGTTGAAAAAACATTCATTGTTGCTAAAAGTAGAGATGTTGCCATATTCTTGATTTTAGTTTTTAACAACTCTCGAGATTTTTTACGTCGATATGACTCTAACTTTTCATCCATTCTAACAGGAAATAATTTTTAACAATAAACAGTAGTAAATAAAAAATACTTAAGGTTATTCAACCGTGAAGAAAGAACAACTCAACTGTCAACTACTAATGGCCAGAAAGTCAACATCAGTAGTTCATGAAGGCGTGGTCAAATATATCTTTTCCAAGGTACTATTTTCTTAAGGGCAGTTCACAATCATTAGAAAGGAATACTTTATTCTTATAAATATTTTTTTCATACCAGATAGGCCGTGTGGCCTTACATGGTAAATGGCCCATAAAAGTTAAATGATAGGAAAAATGAAATTGTTTTTATCTACATATACATTTTTACAGCAGGCCAATACACTTTAATTTAGAATACAGCAGAGCTCTTGACACCCTCCAGCAATCGAGAGCACTTTCTTGGCCTCAGGCGAACTTTTTGCTAAGGCCATTACAGCCCGCTATGAACCTAGTGAAATTTTCGATTCTCAGGTCCCGATCAGATTTCTTGACACCTATTTTAGAAACTTTAAGAGTAGACTGTGCTTAATTCTGGATGGGGACGTAAAAGAAAGTTGACGGCAACATTTCGAGATATTTTCTGAAGATAAGATATTGCTTGTCCCAATAGGACTTACAACAGTGGAACAATAAACAGGACACTAAGCAGTGGAAACTGATGACTTGGAAACCACTCCACCCGATGTTGAAGATATGAAAAACATCAAATCTCTTGCTAATGATGGACTCCCCACAGAAATGTTTAAAACAGGGCATCGCGAAGGGAACTGGGAGAACTGATAGCTCAAACATAGGAAGAGGAGTCTGTACCTTAAGAATGGAAGATGTGGCGGCAGTGAGGGTTCAAAAATGAACTTTTGAAAACTGCCAAACATTAATAAATTAGGCCTGGTCCCGTTTTCCCGGGTGATCGTATAATTTTCAGAGCTTAACAATTTGAGGAAAAATAACAATGTGTAATAATAATGACACATATAAAAATAAGTATAGTAATAATAATGACTTGCTCCCTGACAATGCCAATGGGGACTTGATCCCGGTATTGCCTTACTCTAAGACAGTATTACTGAAGGGACTTGCTCCCTGACAATCCCTAATGGGGAATTGCTCCCAGGCATTGCCTTAACTGAAAATTGGTATCGAATAATAGAAAATAAATTTAATTTGGATTTAGTAATAAATAAAACATAATTATTGATAAAATAAAATAATATATATTAAGGATAAAACATAGTAGCTGGAATCTGGAGAAATGGGTAAGCCAATATATATATTACTGTTAGAATGCCCTCATAATCAAAATTAATTTTAATTTTGATTATGGGGGCTATTGCTGTGATAAAATGTTGATAACGATTAATGAAGTATGATGTAAGATGCTGTCTTACTTGAGATGAGCGGCAGGAATACAAGATGGACGTATGTCACCTGTTCGGCTTGTTGAGATGGGCCGGCCTCCGCGCTGGGTACCCCCATTGCCACACTCGTCCTGGTTACATGGACATCCTTCGGCTAGCACTGGTAACAGAGTGGGGTCGGTTCTTGGTGGCATCCGCAGATTTTAACTTCGAAGGATTATCCCTACCAGGGCTGGTTGCCCTTGTTTTTCTAGATGGTGCCCTTTGTTATTTAAACATATGTGTCCCCATTTAAACTTAAAATCTTTTAGGTTCAGCCTCCTTGGTGGCTGAAGAGAGAAGAGACAATTAACGAGATGTAGCAGATTAGTTTAGCTTTACAGTGTGTATAAAATTGTATTCATAACGCTTTACAACAGTCTCCTTCCACAGACAGAAACTTGGTGACAATCAAGGTGGCATGTGGCCCAATAGGTCAATCAATGATTAAATCACTACCCTGAGGCAGATCTCTGAGGAGATGAAAAAATATCAGCGGATTGCGTAAAGGTTTATTGATTTTAGGGAAGCCTACGATACAATTGTATTTCTGTATCCAAGAGTTTCTGCCGAATCGCTATCTCCCACAAAGCTGGTGGTAAATATTTTCCGTTTTCGGTTATTCCAAGCATAGTACCGAGAAAGAATACCAATTGGCTTTGTCTTTCCTCCCACAAGACTATAGCGAATAACCTGCCAATTGTAATACTTCGTCCCACATTCTAAGCCGAATATTCGTTGGACTCGCCCATCATATTTGGTTCGTTAGATATCCCTCCGACACATCCGATCCAGCAATCAATTCACCTCCTGTCCTGCTATTCTTACCTTTTGTTCGAGACCTTCTGTTTCTCTTGCCTCCTGAATTGGTGCACAATACTAGCTTACCTCGACAAGAAAATCTTTTATGATTGCTGAAGAATATCATTATTATTCTTTACTTAATTAATGTGGTAACATTCAAATAGGATACGATATTTCTGAAAGGAGCTAATGCTTACGTTCACTGTTAAAGAGATGGGCTAATGGTAACATCTTCTCGAACTAGTATCTTTACATATATAAGAAGATGGTCAGGGTTGCGGTCAAAAGAGAAATAGTTGATATATATATATATATAGTATCTTTACAGTTTATGTCTAGCATATATTTTGTTTATTGCCAGGAGAGATTTTGGGGCCTCATTAGTTCAAAGTATCTTATAAGAAATGAAACATGGGACAAAAACTTAGCCCGAAGAAGAACGTATATTTTATCAAAATTCTGAATAAAAAGTGCTGTTACGATTGGCTGCTAAAAGTTGAAAGGATTTTATTACAATTAAATGATCCCGGGCGCTTGTGTAAAGAAGTAACAAAATAAGCTTACAGTAGGGAAGAAACGTAGATTGAGACATACGTTGATATTTTAATGTTATCCGCTAAAGATTTTTTTTACTTAGGCGTAATTATTATGGTAATTATAATTAACCAACAGACAAATTTATGAATGTTCTCAAAAACATAAATCGCTATTTAAAGTCAGCCATCATTTTGATTTATATTCTAAATAACTTTGAAGGAATCAGAGTTGTGAAACTGAAACTACATTTTTTTCTATACAAACATAACAGAATAGTTCCTTTTTATGAATTTCGGGTGTAGTTTAACGATGCGCATGTTCTTCTTTGTTTGGCCTGATCGATCGAATGTTTTAGGTAGTTTGAAAACAGATGCCGAACTGTTGGTATGCTCAGTGAGAGTATCACATTCAATTATATCTTGATCACTATTATTTGAATTTAAGTGTTTTAATAGCGTGATTTTTAATTCTGTTGTACGTTATTAGTTTTATTGTAGTGGAGAAGCAGACTAAACCTTTTAGTAATTTCTAACATTATGTAATTAGTTACATTTCTTGTAATAAGACATAAGGACCCGGTTCCTTGTCATACTATCAATAATTAAGCTAAAGTGGCAATTTTGATAGAAAGCAACATAACATGAAGTGAAGTAATATAATGATAAAAACTTACACCATAAAATAGAAATTTTCGAAATTTAGACATTCAGCCAACTTCAGTATTGTAATTTATTGAATTAAAGGGGTCGTTTAGAATAATATACAAAAATGGCTTTGGATTTTGATGTACTTGAGTATTGTCGTAAACTAAGAACATCTAAACAACCTCCTTATACATGTCCAATTGTTGAATGTAGTAAGACATATAAAAGTATGTGTGGTTTGCAATACCATTTAGTTAATTTTGACCATAATAATTGTAAAGATGATAGTGCAACTGTACAGAAAGCGACACCACAAGAAACTCCTGCTAGGAAGTGTAAGTATACTCAATATTAGTTTATATATTTTATTGACATGATTATTGCCCTTGATGATTTTTAATTACACTTTGGTGTTATGGAAGCCTAGATTACAAGAATACCAAGATATATGCTTATCAGAATACTTTGCTTACAAGATGATAGCATCTTGTTATACACCTGTTGTTAGTTGATATGAGATAGATTCAATTAGTTTTTCATGTTACTTATTGATAAATGCTGACAGTTATTATTACTTTGTTATTTCTTTTTCTTGATTTGATCTTTTGTATTGAGTCAGTTAACAAATCTTATTTGATGTCTTTTTTACTAATATATTTTTTTTGCAATAAAATAAATATCATTTGAGGGTTATTATTTTATATTATTATTATGTTATCTAAAAATTAGGTTCATTTTATTTATATTACAGCTAAAAACTTTTCTTTAATTCCTATGATGGATTAGATTATTATTGTATTTTCAATTAATTATGGAAGGAATTATATTGAATTTGGTTGTGTGATGTCATTTTGGTGTTTTAAACCTAATTTATGTGTTGGAATATAACTTATTTACACGCCAATACATTATATATATAATTATATATGTATGTATAGTTGACCGTAAAAATTGATATATAGGGAGATGGTCAGGGTTGCGGTCAAAAGAGAAATAGTT
>NW_027115109.1:1122413-1132393 GCF_000696795.3 Halyomorpha halys
TATATATATAATTAATGTGTCGATCTCCATTGTTATCAACAACTTAAAATATTCCTTCAATATTACTACTGCACTGACTTAACCACTTAGGCATTATAGTACTATCAGAGTAGTGGTCAACAAAACTTGCGTCCTCTAAGGCTAATTAACTTTAGTCATTAGTGAACTGAGGGATATTCTTCTATAACTGCCATGTAGAGTGATTCTTGTGTGCATGAACTGAATCTAGCTTGATAACCCAGTATTTTCCTCCAAAGACATTAAGGGGCTTCACTAAGGTATTCAGAATATATTCTTGGTAGTCCCTAGCTTGACTTTTGACATTATGATTGTAAAAATGAATTTTGTCATACCATCAAGGTGTACCTCTTACCAAACCATCTCTGTGCTGTTTTGTTGTTTCTCCATTGCATTTCAAGCCGGCCCTAATGAAGCAGTTTTTAAAAGTTCTCATCAGAAAATTATCATAATATTGTAATTGGCTGTAACATGAACTTAGGTGCAAAATTTATTCTGCCACTCAAGCTTTTTTCCTTGAAAATTTAGATGATTCCTCAGAGGAACTATGTGAAAGATTTCACCTTGATATTAAAAATTATGGAGGACTGCTCTCAAGAAAAATAGGATACTCACATGATAGTAGATTACTGCTGGTGCTTAAAATAAAACTGTTAGTTATTATCATGCTTTAAGTTTCAATTTGAAATTGGTGGGATTTTGCATATACACTTATGTGTTACAAATAGTTAGTTCCATGCTGATATTGGGAGTGGGTAATGATACTATGCAATAACTTAAAAAAAACTTGGATCTTCAGATTTCATCATCATAGTCATTCCCTCTTCTACCGCTGTGCAGTGTGAGGATCCCACTTATAGAGTCTGGCCCAAATGTCTCTCTCTTGAGCCAACTCTCTTCTCCTACTGCAGTCCATTCCACGCTTCTTAAATGCCTCCCTTTCCTGTCCTCCCAGGAGATGGAAGGCCTTCCTCTGGGTCTTTTCCCTTCTGTGCAGGTCCCGTAAGTCTTCCTGGCACTTCTGTCTGGATCCATCCTAAGAAGATGTTCAAACCACCTTAGTTTGTGGTCCTCCAGAATGGTCTCCGTCGATGTGACGTAGAGATTACCCCGTATGATGGCATTCTGTATCTTATCTCTCCGTGACTTTCTTTCTATTTTTCACAGATACCTCATTTCCAGGGCTTGTAACTGACTCCTATGTTTTGAGGTGAGGGTCTTCAATTCTGAAGAGTAAGATAGAATAGGAAGGAAGGTCAATTTATAGAAAGCTAGTTTGATCTGCTTTGTCACCTCTCTTCTTCTCAGGAGATCCTGTCTGACCATACTGAACCTTCCCTGCTGCTCCAATTCTTTGGGCACTTTCTTCACTTCCTCATCATTGTAACCACTTTTATTGAGATGAGCTCCTAGATATTTTAAACTATCAACCTGCTCTAATCTCTGTCCTTTAACCCTTAGTATCCTCATTATCCTTTGGGGTTTCTTTCCAATTCTCATTCATTTAGTCTTCTTCGGATTAATCTTTGTATTTATTGTGGATAATTCTTCTTGTAAGACACTTATGTTACTCGCTTATGTCGTGCTCGCTTTAGCGGTACGTATACTAAAATTAGATCTTCAGATTTAAATCATTATAATAAATTTTTTTCTTTCAATTTGCTTTTAATACTATTTAAAATAGTATAAAAGGACAATATTACAATAATACATTTAAGAATATCATGAAAAAGAGACTTCCCAATGGTTCAGTGACCATTTGGTTTTTGAACTATGGGTTGATTTAAAATTGTGTTGCTTAGAGTTCAGAACATCCAATTCATATGAAATGAACTCCAAATAGCCCAGAACCAAAACTACTGTTCTGCTCTCCTAAGCCTAAATGAGCTGTCTGGTTTTTAATTTTTTTTTTTTTCCATTTTTCATTGCTCATATTTTTCAGCTACCTGACTCTATTTCTAAGTAAGGGGAACTTAATATTTTTTACACTTTAAAGTAATAAGGCTTCTCTTGAAAAATTGTTAAAATCTTAAGAAAATAGACTGTATCTCAGTTTTCTGTGACTTATTAAAGGTTTTTGAGGTATGCCTTTTAGGCTTAGTATTGGTCACATTGGTCTGTGAAAATAATTATTTTTATTATTAATATGAAATCTGAGTGAAGTAATAAATATCAGATCATAACATTCATTTATCATCCAGTAATCGAAAATTCATTATATTTGCTTGTGTATTAATGATTTGTTGACTTATTTTTTCTTCATTTATTGTTTGAAATATGTTTTTTTTATTAAACATTTAAAAATGTCAGGACTATTAATCATTCTTCACTTTTATCTGCATTATTTACTATTTATAGCAAAAAAGAAGAAAGGACGAACAACTAATACCCCAACTGTTAAAACTCAAACTCCTACACGGCAGCCTTTATCATATTCTGAAGCACAGAAGTATGTAGAGTTTGAAGTGGATGATAAAATTCATAGGCTTTTGATAGATGAGGTGATTCCAGTTATTTCGAGACACAATTATGAATTATACAGACCGAAGGTAAGAGATACTTATTTTGTTGAATAGAGAAAAAAAAGAAAAGAAAAAGATAGATATAGTGTGATAAGTAGTAGTAATAAGTGAATTAAAATCTGAGTAACAAAAATAAATTTTTGTATAACCATGACACTGTCATCTTCCGGTACTTCGTTATTCGGTAATTCGTTGATTCGTATATATGTTTAACTCTTTCTATCACCATTTGTCATCACCCTCTCACACGCTTTCTTCTTCTAAAATTTTTCTACTTTTTATTTTTTATTTTCACCCTCTCGTAACGTTTTCTTTATAAAAAAACACTTAGTCATTGTTGTAACGGCTTTTTAATTCTGAGTTTGGCCGTCATTAGCGCAGTATCCATTAAGCGTTTGATCTTCCAGCGAACAGGTTCGTTTTTATTCTTTTTTGGTTTTCTTTCTCCTTCTTTATTTTACTCTTACCCCTTATTTTCTCCACTTTTCTCCATTTTCCTTACCCGCGTTATAAGTTTTGTTCATCATACTTATAATTTGCCTCTTTATCATCTATTATTGTTACATATATTTTCTTCCTCTCAATTTTCATTTTCTTTTCATATTTAAATTTTAAATTAATAATAACTAATATGTTCATACTTCTTTGCATTATATAACTTCATTTTTATTTCATTTCCTTTATTATGTTATTTTACCCACTTTTTCAATTACCTATGTATACATTTTATTTCCCGCTTCTCTCATCACTTCATTTTATTAATTCTATTTTGTAAAATTATTCATTTTATGTGTAAAATTATTCTGTTTATACTTTCCTTTTTATTTTTCTGTACTTATTGTGGTTGTTATCTTGTTCTGTTTTTAGCCCTGAAGAAGGCTAGAAACTCTAGCCGAAACATTGGCACATTAAAAATAGGTTAATCGAACTTATTTGTGTTTTTCATTGACCGCACCCCCAACCATCTTCTCCTCATTCATCATCCACGGTCAACTATCTCTCATAATTAATTAAAAATAAATTTTATTTGTTAAGAAACGGTTGTTATATGAATATGACACTGGTGATGTAGAGGGGAATCAGTCTGGCAAGTGGGGCCTAGTGGTCCTTTGTACCAACCCCTTATATCTCCTTAGAAGTTATTGCCTTTTAATTTTTTTTTAATATCTACCTGGTCACTTCTGACATCCGGGGGGGGGGGAGAGGGATTATCTACATGTTACCACTCTATTCTAACCATGGTAGACTAGTCAATCTTGTGTTGAGACTGCTGTGAAATAAGTGTCAACCCCTCCTCTAGGCCAGATTCTAACTGGCACCGTTGCAGTAACGAGGCTGCTAAAGTAGCCTTAACTCCCTCTGCTACATGCGGCCCTCTAACACCTTCTACGTTTGTCAAGATTCATTTCTTGGGACTAGTGAGAAATAAATATTAATTACCCCAGATGGAAATTGAAATTTCCCTAGTCTAAACTGGACACTCTAGGACCCTTGCCCAGAATGTGCTCGGTCATTGAGGCCTCTTAAGCTGTGTATTAACTTGAACAAATGTACTATAAATAAGCATGCCCATTTCGCTCGGATGAGTACAGGATGGTCTGCACTGCACTGAACAGTTTGAGCTGAGAGCTGTTAGTATATCAAAGTGAGCACGTGCTCAGATGAATACAGACTTCGTAGAGGTTTTTTTTTTCTGTAATTCCAGCAATATTATGCAATGAATTTTATAATAATGTGATATTTTTGATGTTTTTAGGGATCATCAAGTTCATCTTGTAAAAATGTCATAAAATTGCCTGATCTGTCTAAATTACCACAACCTAAGTTCAGGATTATTGATGATTATAATATACCTGATGCGCCACCGAGACCTGCAGGTTATATTAGGTAAGTTAATGGTATAGTTTTTAATAATTTAACAAATGTGATCTATCAAAGTCTTTTATTCTGTTTTTATTAATACTTGATACTAGCAAACCCCTGATCCATAATGCGCAACAGGAACGTATTTTAATGTGATTTAAAAAAATTTCAGTGTGAAAGTGTGACTAATATTCAGATTTTCTGAAGTTCCTCCTCATTCTCCTAGTTTACAATAATCTCACATCACCAAGCAAAGTTTAATATAAGACTAAAAGAATTCTACAAAAACAATAGGAAAAAAGTTTAATTGAACTAATGCTTTTCGAGAAATATCTATTGAGAACTCACCGGTTTGGTTTTACAGAAATTGGAGCCATGAGGGCCAGTAGGAACCAATCGATCTATAGGAATATATTGAAACCAAAGCAAGGTATACAAATAATTTTCAGAAATAATCGGTTGAATCTTTGGTAATAAATTTTTTATGAAAAGTAAGACCTTGAGGAATACTCAAATAATTGTATTTGCAAGAGTGACCATTTCCATATTTGCCATAATGTATTCACAAAATGTGTTTTTCTCATTATTTGGAAAAAAATTACTGTTTTGAAAACTATATCTCAGGAACTATAGAATGTGAAAAGCTTTATCATAGCTCAAATTATTGATTCATAAAATTTTTACTTTCCATGGACATTTATTATACCTGTTGTATATTATATATAAAAATTGAATTATTTTCAACAGTGCAGCGGACTGCTAATTTTTATTAATGTGGCTTTAGGGCAGTAGACGTATCTTTTTCATTTTATTTTTAATTCAAGGATATAATTGATCAGAATAAATGAATTTTATGTAAATTAAATCACATTTTTCTGCTTGGCCTCCTACACTATTATGTAAAACTTAAAAATATAATAATGTAAGAAAAAAACATAAGCCAAAAGATAAACATTGTTTAATCAAAATGATAGCGGTACTTTATACGGTTGTTCCTAGCTGTCATAATAAAGATTAACATCACAAGTAGAGGGTTAATATTATAGAATCAGGAAAGTCTGCTTTTCTTGGAAATTACCTGTCTGAAAATTATCCATTGATGTAAGTAAATAACACCATTTTAAATTTTACTCCTCATGATTGCTTAGAACCTAGATATTTGTATACAATAAATTGAAATCATGTTGAATATTTATAATATTTTATTTTTTAATTTACCTTATATCAATGTTTCTTTTTCTGTAAACTGGGCTCAAATATGGGATAAGTCCACAGTCTTTATATTGCACATTGAAAATAGAATATTGAATTTCCTTGTATATAGGTGGACCCTGACTGTAAATTGACTCCCATTTAGAAAATAATTTTCAGGACAAAATTTTGGAGTAATAAAAATTAAATAGGAATATAAAAATATTATAATGAAGCTGTGAAATTAGAACAATCTTTTTTGTTTCTGCTCAAACTTACCTAATTAGATAAGTATTTTCAATTCTTAATTCTAAGTATATACCATTTAAGTAAGCTAATCTTCTGTTTTGATACGATCTAATATTCTTTTCCTTCTTAAATTTCAGTTTAAATGTACTAATTTTTTTTTTAAATTTACCAAAATTTTTATGGAATGTAAGTATCCCCCTGATTTAGTATTTATTTTTTTTGTTTTCTCTCCCAAAAATGTGTGATAATATGTGAATAATTGTCTTTTACTATTAATATAAGCTGTTTTTAGTCTTTTATCATGAAAGTAGAATTAATAATAAACTGTTAAGTGGCTTAAAAGCACCGAGTTTGATCGGAATAAAATTTTCTCAGATCGATTGCAAATATAAGTTGACACCAACTATAGATTGACCATTTATTATACTTAAGATAACTTTAGAAAAAAACCTTGGGTGAATATATTCTGGCAAATACATTAATAATATGAATTATTATTATAGTATAACTATTGAAAGTTTGAATCATCTGAAAAACTGTTTTAGAAATTATCACTAGATTTAAGACAAAGAACAACTTTGTCGAAGAAAACTTTGGCCTTGCTGAGGTATCAATTGGGATGATACAAAATACTTCTATTATAATATTTATGAAGTTGTATTTATATGATGAAATTTTGAAAATGTGTGTCTCTCTCTCTCTCTACTTCTGTATATGTATAAAATATACATATTATTGTTTTAGATTCATAGAAAAAAGTGTCGAAGACATGGAAGGAGAAGTAGAATATGACATGGATGAAGAGGATTCTGCTTGGCTAGAGATTATGAATTCAAAGAGAGCTGAAAATGGATTAGCAGATGTTACTGTAGATGCTTTTGAACTTCTCATGGATCGTCTTGAAAAAGAATCTTTTGTTCGTAAAATAACTGATTATGTATTTTTATGATATTGTTTAAAATACTTATTGACTTATTTACTTAAAATACTATTGACTAAAGATACATTGACTCATAAATGTAGATGTTTAGCGTACATGTAATAGTTTGACCTATATCCAGTAAATATTGGTGTTTTATATATGTTGAAACAAACTGGTGATTTTACTGGGCTAGGGGAAGAAAAAATTAAAGGAAGATAATCAGCACTTCCAAATATGGTACAAACCGAAGGATTGTACCTAAACATGGGAGGTTAATGTTATGTCCAATTTTGTTGATTCTGGTTTCAACATTATTTAATAGAAGGAAGCACATAGAGAAGTTTCTTATCTTAACTTCGCTAATTAGCGTTAATTTTTTTACCATACCAATCATCTTGTTTTGGATCCTATTCATAATTTTTGTGATAGTTGATTTAAGGTGAACAACTCTTATTGGCCCACCATCCAAGTTGATAGCTATAGGTATGCTGTTATAGATATGCACTGTTTAAGATTCTATATCCTTAATAATGTGTTCTTTTCTGTTTTGTGCTCCACAAGTATCATAGTGTTTATGATAGATATCCTTGTAAGTTAAAAATATTGTTTACTGTCTATTTAGATTCAGCTAGGATGTTGCAAAATAGAATTAGCTTTCTACAATTTTCTAGCAATTAATGGTCTTTTGAATAAGTTATTTAAAAATCTGTTCCTTCTTTGGGAATACTTTTCCAACTACTATTAATTATTGATTTTATTACAAGTTAGAACGGTTATTAATTGTTCCTTTTTAATAAGTATATTTTAGATGAAAAGACTGGTGAATATTATTATAGCCTCTGCATTATGGAAGGCTACACTTAAAAAATATTCTTAGTTACCCTCTAGTACCTTATCTGTGGGAAAATTTTGATATATTTTGCTCTCCCCTCTAATCTGCTTAACTATTGTAATATTCTATCATTGAAAACTTGCACATTTGGATTTAATTAGATAATAAAAGCATTTTAGAACTTGAATTGGCTTTGCATTCTTTTAATTCTCCACTTTCTCTACTGTTTGTAGAATCATATTTTTTGTATATTTGTAAGTGCAAAAAAGGTTAGGTGAGATCTATTTCATATTAATTACTTCCATTAAGAAAAAATTCTGATTTTTTTTTTTTTTTAGATGCAGACAAGTAACAAACCTGGTGAAGGACCTGCTGTTATTGATGATGATGCCGTTTGTTGTATCTGTACTGATGGCGAATGTCAAAATTCAAATGTTATATTATTCTGTGATATGTGTAATTTAGCTGTTCATCAAGATTGTTATGGTGTTCCTTATATTCCCGAAGGACAATGGTTGTGCAGGTAACTACACAACTGTTTCAATTATAAATATGTTAGGATAATTTATAAATAATAACAGTTTAGCTATGTAGTAGTATTGAAGAGGTAATTACAAGGTTTTTATTACAGTGGAGATCTCTTCTGATATTTCTGGAGGAAATAATATTTTAGAACTAACAAACTTTGGATGGATTCAATAAATATCACTTGGCAAATCACAAGAAAAACTAATATAACTAGCATTGCCTTAACATTATATATTTACCCATTCAGATATTTCATGTTCTGTTCCCTGTGGACACTGGTGTGAAGTCAGAATATCTGTATTTTTTTAATGGCTTTAATATATTCCAACTAATTTCTAAAACATAAGAAAAATAATCAAAAAAACTGTTTTTTGGATCGCAACACATCCATACTTGTATTATGTCACGAAAATTCCTTTTAGCCATGGGATTGTTTGTATTATTTTCATGGCAATAAATTAATTAGGCCTTCCCTGACAAATAACTTTTTGCCGTTATTGTCACATGGGTAGAGAGATTCATTTGAGTTTTCTTTTTAATCATTGATCGGTTTTTGTTAAGTATAAGTTTCTGTATTGGAAATATCAATACTTTTCATCCGTTACTATTATATATCAATACTTCAGTTAAAGTATTGTATTAAAAAGAGTACTTTGGTGATTACTTGTGATCTAGTAGTAGTAAATTTTAAATTGATGAAAATTTTCAAAATGAAGTATTTAAATTAGCTAGTGTTCTGATTGTTATATGTTGTAATTGCACAGAAAATGAAGTATACTGAGGGTTATATTCTTTTATGGATTGAAGTGTATTGAAAAAAAAATTGTATTCAAAACTGGAATCAGATTTCTTTGAAAAAGTGTCCTATGGTTCCCGAAACCTTCAAAATCCTCCATACCAAATTGGAAGAGTTGAAATCCTCACAGAATGAAGTGTATTAAAATACATTCCTAATTGTGCAATATACGATTTATGGTATAATGTTTTGCAGGAGGTGTTTGCAATCACCGTCACGAGCAGTTGATTGTGTACTTTGTCCAAATAATGGAGGAGCTTTCAAACAAACTGATCGTGGTCATTGGGCTCATGTTGTGTGTGCTCTTTGGATTCCAGAAGTTCGGTTTGCTAATACAGTAAGTTAAATATTTGCATGTGTATACTGTGTATTCTCCCTCCCTCAGTTTATAAATAAAACCTATGTATTATTATTGAAGCTTCTATTTATTTTTGTTCTATTAGAAGAACTGTCTTGACATATGAGCTTGTAGTATGAAAATGTTGTAGGTTCAGTGAATACTTTTACTTAAGGTTTAGCAATTACTGCATATGATTTAATTTATTTTTAATATAAAAACTATTTCCAGTTATTTGTTTAAATAAAGCAGTATTGTGGTTTATATTTCTCACTCTTAGCACATCCTAACAAATCTATCTAATACATTAAAACTTGAAATTTATAGCTGTAGAAAGACTTCCATGACTTTAGTTCTAAACTAAACAGTTGTAAATGATTGTATTACTGTATTTATCTCATCTTTTATAACTTGCAGTAACCACTTTCATTCCAAATTATATATTTAATTCTCTGATTTTTTTTCTTATTTCAAATTTATTCTTTATAAATTTTATTATAGCTGAATTGATTTATAATTTAAAGTTCATTATTCATATTTATAGAATTAACATATTATTGTAGTCTTAGTAAAATGCAGTTTGAATCAAAAGATATTCAATTAAGAACTCAAAGCCTTTGGGAATCTTTGGGAACACGAATTAGTTTTTTTTGCTAAATATTGTAACAGACTTGATTGAAAAATGTAACTGATTTGTTTTCTATATAAAATTATAGCAACAT